>NC_081559.1:135360-191580 GCF_022355385.1 Mustela nigripes
AAAGAAGTAATAAAAGAAGCTTGCCACTCACCTCGTCTGCGGGTCGTTCTTGCGGGCCGAGAGCGACGACTGGTGCCGAAACCCGGGACCTCCCACCTTTAAACGCAGAACGAAGGTCGAGGTAAGAGCAACGATAAGGTAAAGTGTGCAAGTGCACTGCACCCATTTCTGTCAGTTGGCAGGCCTGTCTAGCGACAGGGACGCTCCCCGCAGCCGTCGAAAGTACGACCGGCGCGTAGGGACGATAGAAGTAAGTTTCTCCCGGAATGGGGAACGAGATCTCTAGGTGTAAGATGGAGAGTCCGCTGAAGGACGTTCTCAAGGCCAATGGTACCCCGTTAAAGACGAAAACGGCTCGTACCTTTTTAAGAGAAGTGGCTGAAGTAGCTCCCTGGTTCATAGATGAAGGGCTCTTAAATATGCCTCAGTGGGAGCACTTAGGAGAAGATTTGAAATGCTGCCCATCGGTGACCCCGGGAACTCTTGCCGTTTGGTCATTGGTAAAGGTATGCCTACAGTCCACTAGAGAGTCCTTGAAACAGGCGGTGCAACAGGGAGGAGAGGTTCTGGAACAAGTAAGGGAGGAATCTCGTAAGGGGTCCTCTAAGGATTCTGACCCCGGGAGTGAGAGCTCGGAAGGACTTTCAGATAATGAGTTGCAAGAGATAGGGGAGAAGGAAGTCGGTGAGAAGAAGAAATCTTATAGTTTTCAGGCCCTTCAGGATTTAGAAATCATACGGCAACAGTTTGAGAGCAAGGAGACGGAGTTACAGAAGGTGTTGGAGGAGTTAAAAATGCAGAGGGAGGTCATGACGCAGCTGAAGGCCGAAGTGCAGGCTGAAGCGGCGGCGCAGCCAGAATTGAAAGCGGGAGTCACTGATATGGCGCAGCTGGAATTGGAGGCGGATGTTGCGCCGCCTCTGCTTTCAAACCCCTCAGCGCCGCCCTGTGAGTGCCCCCCCCCCATCGGCCCAGCTGCGCCAAGACGTGTCATTGTTCAGAGTGTAAGGCACAAAGTTGGAGAGAGGTCCTTGATCCGAGCAAAGGGTTCTTTCCTGTTTTAGAAGATCAGAACCAGCAAAGATATCATCAGCCGCTGGATTTTAAGTTGGTGAAACAGCTTAAGGAGGCAGTCAGTGCCTATGGACCTCAGGCCGCCTTTACAGTTTCCTTGGTGGAGTCACTGGGGGGCATTACTCCTTATACCAGAAGATTGGGCCAATCTTACTAGAGCAGTCTTAAGTGGAGGACAATATTTAGAGTGGAAGATTCAAAATCAAGACAACTGTCAGGATACAGCACGGAGAAATGCAGCTGCAGGTAACCCGCAGTGGGACCTGGACATGCTCACAGGTGCAGGGCCATATCTTGGGGCCCAGGCTCAAAGTGTTTATCCTCCTGCGGTATACCAGCAGATAGCCACAGCGGCTCTCAGAGCATGGAAAACCCTGAGAGGAGCAGGGGATTTGCATGGCCAATTGTCCAAAGTGTTGCAAGGGCCTAATGAGCCTTATGCAGATTTTGTGGATAGATTAATGCAAACTGCAGGTAGGATGTTTGGGGATGCAGACACGGCAATGCCGCTGATTAAACAATTGGCCTTTGAAAATGCTAATAAATGGTGTAGAGAAGCCATTAGACCATGGAGATCGAAGGACCTTTCAGCCTATATTAAGGTCTGTAGGGATATAACTGGGCCTACCATCCAGGGACAAGTTATGGCGGCAGCATTTGCACAAGCTATGCAAGGTAAAGGAGGGGTTGGTGTCAAGGGCTGCTTTCATTGTGGTCGTGAAGGCCATTTAAAAAGAAACTGTCCACAGCGCGGAACTCAAGTTGGAAGGGTACCCCCTTCCAAGTCGCCGGGGGGCCCTAAGCCTCACCTTTGCCCACGATGTAGGAAAGGGAATCACTGGGCACATGAGTGTCGGTCTGTGGCTGATATTGAGGGAAATTCACTGCCACCGAATAATTGGGGAAATTAAAAAAATGGGAGGCAGGGCCCCACCCCCCGGGGCCCGAATCAACTATACGGGGTGGCAATGTCTCTACCTACCAAGCCGCGATGGACTTTCCCACCTTCCGATCAGGGGAGTCAATCCACGCAGGGCCTAGGAGAGCCACAACAGGCTCCGCCGGACTTGACGTCTGTGCCACCACCCGAATGGTCCTAACGCCAGAAATGGGAGTGCAGGCCTTACCATCCGACCTGCATGGAGGGCCTCCGAAAGGAATGGTGGGGCTCCTCCTTGGTAGGAGCTCCTCCACTATGCGGGGACTTCAGGTTCACCCGGGAGTCATTGACCCCGATTTTGAAGGGGAGGTTAAGATTCTGGTTTCTTCCCCAAGGGGTATCAACATTATAAATCCAGGGGATAGGGTCGCACAGCTTTTAATATTACCCAGCAATCATGATAAATATCCATCCACAGGCTAGGCGAGGAAAGGTGGCCTAGGATCCACAGGGTCTTCCCTCGCGTGCCTTACTCTGAATATGAAAGAGAGGCCTATGCTTAGATTGAAAATCAGAGGAAAACCTTTCTGGGGGCTCCTAGATACGGGAGCAGATAAAAGTATTATCAATCATCTAGATTGGCCTAAAGCCTGGGCCCTAGTTAAGGCTAATCAAACCCTCCGAGGATTAGGAATAGCTACCAGCCCAGATATTAGTGCCGCGTCCTTAGATTGGGAAGATGAGGAGGGACATAAAGGCATTTTCCAACCGTATGTTTGTGCCACCCCCGTTTCTCTGTGGGGACGCGATGTGCTGGAACAGATGGATATTAGACTTACTACTGAAAAACTGTATAGTGAGGCCTCCCAAACCATAATGAGGAACATGGGATATAAGCCTGGTCAGGGCCTTGGAACCAAGGGCCAGGGAGATCCCGATCCCCCTTCCATAGGAGGTCAGGGTTTTTCCTAGCGGCCACTGAGGCAATTCGAATAACTTGGAAACAACAGGAGCCGCGCTGGGTGCCTCAGTGGCCTTTAACCAAAAACAAGCTACAGGCAGCAAGGGAATTAGTTCAAGAGCAACTCAAAGCAGGACACATTCAAGAATCCACGTCTCCGTGGAATACTCCAATATTTGTAATAAAAAAGAAATCAGGCAAGTGGCGATTGTTACATGACTTGCGACAAATTAATGATCAAATGCAAGTCATGGGACCCCTTCAGTTGGGACTTCCAGTTGTGACAGCATTGCCCAAAAATTGGCCCTCTATCATAATAGATATCAAAGACTGTTTCTTCTCCATTCCTTTACACCCTATGGATATGGAGCGCTTTGCTTTTACTCTCCCATCCATTAATCATGCTGAGCCAGATCAAAGATATGAGTGGAAAGTGCTCCCTCAAGGGATGGCTAATAGCCCCACCTTATGTCAGTTGTATGTGAGTCGAGCACTGGAACCTTTTCGAAAAGCATTTCCAAACCTACTTTGTTATCACTATATGGATGACATTCTGATCTGTGGGCCGAATGATAAGTCTCTGCCCTCGGCTCTGACCTTCCTACAGAAGCAATTGGCAGAGTGGGGACTAACTATATCCCCTGAAAAGATTCAGGCAGGGAGTCTACAGAAGTATCTCGGTCTGCAACTCTCTAAAACGACAGTAAAGCCTCAATTGGTTCAAATCCGTAAAGATCGCCTACATACATTAAATGATTTCCAAAAGCTCTTAGGAGATATTAATTGGATCCGACCATATATAAAAATCACTACAGCAGAATTAAAACCCTTATTTGATATCCTGCCAGGAGATCCTAAATTAGACTCCCCGAGAACTCTTACCCCAGCTGCCATTAGATCATTACAATTGGTTGAAAGCAGACTAGCCTTAACAGCAGCAGATAGATGCGACCCGGAAAAGCCTATACATGCAGTAGTTATCCCGTCCCCTGGATCACCCACAGGAGCACTATGGCAGGGAGGACCCCTGTTATGGATTTACCTGCCCCATAATCTTAGCCGTGTCATCACTCCGTATGCTACAGCTGTAGCCCTGATAGCAAGCAAAGTATTCAAAGCTAGCATACAAGTCCTCGGGAGACTGCCCGATGCGTGTATAGTCCCTTATGACAAAACCCAAGTGAACATTCTAACACATGAAAATGATGATTGGGCCATTTTGACGATTGCTTATCCTGTTGCATTTGATAATCATTATCCCTCACACCCCCTAATTGGATTTTACAAAAATACACCCCTCATATGGCCTAAATCCTGCCGATTAGAGCCATTGGTTGATGCCCTCACGGTGTTTACAGATGGTAGCAAATCTGGAACTGGTGCCTACGTGGTGGAAGGAGAGGTAGTTCCAGTTGTTGTGCCATCAACCTCAGCTCAAAGAACAGAATTGTTGGTAATTATGTGTGTTTTACAAAGGTTTCAAAATCAGCCTATCAATATTATTTCAGACAGTAAATATGCAGTTGTAGCTACCAGATCTGTTGAGACTGCCATTATCTCAGCCAGTCAATCAGAAATTTCCTCCCTGCTGATTGAATTGCAAGACCTCATTCTTTCTCATGGTGCCCCTTTTTATATCGGACATCTTAGAGCACACTCAGACCTCCCAGGGCCTATAACTGAAGGGAACCATATAGCTGACATGGCCGCACGCTTTCATGTCTGTAGCGCCTTGGAGGACGCGAGAACCTATCATAAAAGGTGGCATGTCAATGCCCAAACTTTAAAGATGCGTTTTAACATCTCAAGAGCTGATGCACGAGACATCGTGAAGTCTTGTGGTAATTGTGTAACACATTTGCCTATGCCCTCCCTAGGGGTAAATCCCAAAGGGCTCTTACCTAACCATCTATGGCAAATGGATGTAACACATGTCCCTTCCTTCGGACGACAAAGTTACGTCCATTTAAGTGTAGACACTTGCTCGGGGATTGTTAGCGCGACCCCCTTACGAGGGGAAAATGTCAAAAATGTGATGTCCCATTGCCTGCGCAGCTTTGCCTGCTGGGGAGTACCAAAACATTTAAAAACAGATAATGCCCCTGCTTATACTTCTGCAAGCTTTCGCAGCTTCATGGCCTGCTACAATATCCAACATGTTACAGGCATACCATATAATCCTCGAGGCCAGGGCATAGTGGAACGCACGCACCTGACCTTTAAAACTACCTTGCAAAAAATACAAAAAGGGGGAATCGGAGAGGAGTATCGTACACCCAATGACCTCACCAATTTGGTTACCTTTATTTTAAATTTTCTCACGGTTGACAAGGACGGCACTTCGGCCGCGGAACGTCATTGGGGCCAACAGAAAATGCAGCAGTCAATGGTGAAATGGAAAGATGTCCTTACTGGCTTATGGAAGGGACCTGACCCGGTGCTTAGGTGGCACCGAGGTTCCCTCTGTGTTTTCCCACAGGATGCGCCTACTCCACTCTGGGTGCCGGAACGCCTCACCAGGCTGGCGGCCGTGGAGCCTGTGGAGGATGCTGGTGATGATGATGATAGCGACGACGACTGTCCTGCAGCCTGTTCCCATGAAGGCGGAGCCAGTTCAACTGTGGCCGAGACAAGAGACTGCCCAGCTTCAGGCCCTTCTTCAAATGGCTCAGCATAGAGTGCATTCTTCTCACCCGAACTCATGTTTGCCACTGATGCTTATCTTAATGCAACAGGTGTTGGCAGCCCAGGGCTCATTATATTGGGCATACGTCCCTGATCCACCCCTGTTACAGCCCGTAGTTTGGGATGTGAGTTCTATTCCTGTATATGTTAATGATACTGTCTTGCTAGGCCCTCCCTCTTCTGTTCATCTCCGACCACAGCAGGCTGCCATATCTTATAAGGGTTATTCTGATATATACCCCATATGCTTTGCTATGCAGCGCACAATACCACACTGTTTGAACGTTTCCCTACGAGCCAGTTACGGTGACGTGCGTATAGCTGGCCTGGACACTACCTATAGCACCATAGTGACTTCTGGTATAGCCCCACGGGACATTCCGCTTTGTGCAACTAACTTAAGTGAAGCTAAGGGGATTGGAGTACCTTGGAGGCTCTGCCAAGGACAGAAGGCCGCCAAGTACTCGCTAGAGGATGGATTTGAGCTGTGGGATTGGGGACCTGTAATACCTTCTGGATGTCCTGAATGCCGACCGAAAATACCCCCCATTCTCACTCCCCAACGTGGCTATCCGATACAAACTGAGATTTGGAAGCTCATGGCTGCCTTTGGGGGCGCCCTCCGCTACATTCTACAGGCCAGCAACACTAAGACCATATTTGGGTATGGAAATTTCGGACAAGCGTTTGGATATCCCCAAGCTTGCGCGCCCACATCCTCCTAACCCAATCACTCTCAGTTCCTCTATCTTCAGGCGCTCCCGTCTACGTGACTCCTTGCATCTGCTGGATGGCTCTCCACACCCCTGGTCAGTGCTCACTATAGCCCCCGCCAGCTTGCCAAGATGACACAGGGGCAAAACACCCTGGAATGCCCAGGCCCACCCTGCTTTGGCTCCTCGGGCACTCCCCCTGCTTCCCCATGTTCTTTGTAGCATTTTTCCAAAAGCAATGTGTTCATGGCTAGATGAACGGATGAAGATGTATACACACACACAACGTACTATTATTCAGTCACAAAAAAGAATCAAATCTTGCCATTTGTGGCAACATGAATGAACCTAATGGGCATTATGCTAAGTGAAATAAGCCAGATAGAGAAAGAAATACTACATGATTTCACTCGTATTTGGAATCTACAAAACAAAACAGAAAGGATCATAGATACAGAGAGAAATTTATGGTTGCCAGAGGGAAGGGTTTAGGGGGTTGGCAAAAAAGGTGAAGGGGATCATAGGTACAAACTTCCCGTTACTAAATAAATGACTCTCAGGGATATAATGTAAAACGTAAGGAAGATAGTCCATAATATTTTAACAACTTTGTATAGTGACGAACTGGACCTATGGAGATGATCATTTCATAGTATATAAAAATATGGAATCAGATCAATCAAAATATGAAACCAATATAGTATTGTAAATCAGTTGTGTGGTGCCCAAATAGGGTGTCTCTTGATCCGATGGGGGCCTCAAATGTGGAGTGACCATCAGGTGGAGGCTCATGGCATAGGCAGTGAGAGAATTCACCTGAGGCAGAACGGAGGCTCTAAAGGTTTCTTGAACACACTGCATAGGAGGGGACAGCAGGACGCAACAAGGCAGTGCGTGGGGGCTCTTTTTAAAGGGAGAAGATGAGGAAATGTGGCTACATAGGGAATCTTTTGTTTTTTGGGAACTGTGCCTAATTGTGAGTAGCCCGTTCTTTCATTAGGGTCTATGGGTATTTGAGCTGGGTTTCCCAGTGGGTCTGCCTGAATTCAGCCCGGGGTCACTGTTGCCCCTTCTGCACTCCATGACTCAAACCTGTTTGCCTAAAAGCAGCTCCTACAAATTACAAATTATAAATAAATGAACATTGCTTATGGGATTTGATAGGATGGGGTAACAGCTCAGCTGCTCTCAGGCAGAGTTTGTCTCTCAGAGTTCATAGGAAGTCTCAGCTCTCCAGAATGATTTAACTATAACTGTTGAAAAGGTATTAAAAAGAGGGTTTTGATGGTCCCGTTGGCCAGTGACTCATAAATCAGAGGAACCGGGGTTGTTTTGACAACCCCCACCCAGTATTTTTTCTTTTTTTTTTTTTTTAATTTGAGGTGTAAGTTATAAATTTTGAAGTATTTAATTATACAGTTTTATTCAGAAAAAAATGCTTTTAGAAATTTTTTTCTTGATCTCTTTACTCATATTTTGAATATATTCTAAACTTTTAAGAGAATGTACCAAAATACAGGAGCTTTCCTATTAGCCTGAAGACTCAAGTCCATAAAAGAACAAAAACCTGTGTCTCAAGTAGAGAGACTGCTCAGTTATCAGGTCAACCATCTCTTCAGAGGGTTCTCCGGACCAGCCCTTTTGCAGAATCGGTGCTAATTTCTCACGCCCTGCCCCTGTCTGGTTAATGTGAGAGGAAGACTGGAAACACCGAAGCACCTTTCTGGAGAGGGTGTTTGTGAAGGGAGCTATCGCCTCACCTTTTTTTTTTAACTTTTTATTTTTTTATTTTTTTAAGATTTTACTTGAGAGAGAGAGAGCATGAGAGGGGAGGGGGTCAGAGGGAGGAGCGGACCCCCCGTGGAGCTGGGAGCCCAATGCGGGACTCGATGCTGAAGCTCCAGGATCATGAGCTGAGCCGAAGGCAGTTGCTTAACCAGCTGAGCCACCCAGTGCCCCCCCCCGCCCCCGCCAAAACCTTACCTTCTATGGTGGTGAAGAGAGTACTTTACTGGTATTCCTTCCAGAAACTTGGGTGGTGAACAGAGGACCACTGATGAAGTTTGGGGGTGTCCATAATAGGACACACACTCTTTTCCACAAGGGTGAATATGTGCCCAGAGGGTTAGTGGGGTTATAACTTTTACCAGCAAGACCCCAACTGGCTTCCCTTCGTCTTCACAGGAACATTAACCTTGTCTCTAAGAGGCAATCAACAGGAGGAGCTCCTACTGGTGTTTCAGACCAATTTGAGCTTGACCAGTGGCTCCCATCTATGCAGATGGACCCACAGAGCGTCTAATGCTCATTATAATGTTAAGCTCTCCACCCAAGGAGGAGCACACGTTTCATTAACATAACATAGTGTGAGGGCCTACTTTGAGCAATTCCATCTCGGTTAAACAGCGATTTTGTTGTTTATGCAGTAAAACTTAAACTGACCCTGCACCCCCAAACCCTCACCCCCTCCCACCCCTGGCCAGGGGAAATTTTATAAAAGCAAGTCTGGGAAACCAGTCAAAGGTGGTCAACCAGTCCCTGATAACAGAGCCCAAATACAAGGGTGGGTCAGGTCAGGCGGAGCTAACAGCCCCAGTGCAGGGATGAGTCCTGTCAAGTGGAGACACCCAGTCAGTGGGGCGCATACTGTCTCCCTAGTGACCAAGGAGCGTGGGCCCCGTCTTTTGGGTGCCAATTCTGACCAAGGTGATAGGCTAGTGCAAATAGCTACTATGGGGTGAATTGTAATGCAGTTGGCCATCCATGTGTGACCTAGCGTGACTGTGCAGCTTTCTCTGTGAGTTACAATCTCATCGGCCACCTGTGTGTGGCCAGGCTCAACCACATGGCCTTTGCCCTTTAAAAGTTAGTCTGTGAGGCTGGGAGGGGTCTCCCTCTCTGTAAGAGACGGCCCCGACCGGTGTGTTTGATTCTCGATGCTTAGCATGAAATAAAGCTTTGCTTGACCTTTCTTTTGTATCAGTCTCGCTCCTTTGGTCATGGACCCTAAGACATAGAATACAGGCATAGGCATGTTTTCTAAGGATGTATTTCTAAGCATGTTTTCTAAGTATGCCTTTGCAACCTTATGCCCACCTAAATATAGGATGACAAAACTCCTTTTTCTGAGTAGTCATCCTCACCCTGAAGAAAACCTCTCACCTCCCACACGAGGAGTCATGGCTTTGGAAGTTATCCCCTGTGATCTCCTTATTTGCTGAAAATCAAAGGTCCTTTGTTGGACACATCCACCTGGTCTCCATCTGTAATGATGGGGTTCAGGACAGGTTCCCTCCACCCTTAATATGCCCTTTTTGTGTGTGGATTATTTTGAGCTGGAGGCAGTTGAGCCCTTGTGGCCTCAAGAGAAACTCCTGTCCTTCCCTTAACCACACAGAAGTAGCCAATCTGGTGTTCTTTCCCAGAATAAGGGCTATGAACAGATAAATTTCATCTGAGGGACCCATCTGTATGTCAGGCAGACATCTAATTACCAAATACCTGCTTTTATCATCCTGTGAAGTGCATTCCTTTCCTCTCAAGTCCCAGACCCCCGCCCCCTTCTTCCTTCAGGGTGACTTTCATACTTCATTTTCCCTGTCTTTGGAATTCCCACGTCTGTGCAGATTCCCCATATGTACGGTATTAAATCTGATTTTCTGTTAATCTGCCTCATGTCAATTTGATTCTCAGTCCAGCAAGAAGGATCTTTGAAGGGACAGGGATTCTTACTCCCTGATATTAACTCCCCAAGGAGTAAACTCAGGTTAATTTGGTCACAACAGGAGAGCCGCTCTGTCCCAACACAAGAGGGGAAAAAGCACTAGAGAGATGGCATTGTAATTCCCAGCAGGCGGGAATAAGAATTGTGTCTTTACCAGAGAGGACTCAAGTTTAAACACTGAAGAAACTTCAGAGATCTTATTTTATTTATGATAAAGTGTGGGTTAGAGAATTTCAGTGGCTTACGGCAGGCCACAAAGCCATTTAGAAGCTGAAATCTGACAGGAATCAAATGTCTTTAGTTTCCAGCCCATTTTATTCTTTCTTTCTCTCAGCAGCTTGAACTTTCTCTCTTGATCTTTTACTCCATGGATCGCTGTTATCCCATTTTAAAGTAATCTTTGGTCGATTCCAGCTAGACAATGTTTTCTGAAGTCCACAACAGTAAAACATCTTTCAAAACAAGAGAGTGTAGCCAATTTATATATATATATGTTTGTATTTTTAGATAACACCTTCCCATGTACCATATTTTATTTCCATGGCCTGTAGTATCTTGTCAGTCCTCTTCAAGCTTGGTAGCTGTGCCACCTAAGGAGTTTTAACATTCTCCGGTTCTGTTTTCAGAAATTCCAAGTGGATGAGTCCACAACAAAATGTATTTGCCAGAAGATAAGTGATTTTGATGACGATCAAGATTTGTAAATCTAGTACCTAATGCTTCTCTAATGTAAATCTAGTCCTTGGGCCAGCAACATCAGCATCATCTGTGAACTTGCAGACTCTTCAGTGATGCTCTCAAACATATCTATTATTTTTTTAATTTTTTTTAAAGATTTATTTATTTGAGAGAGAGAGAGAGCGCGCACAAGTAGGCAGAGGCAGGCAGAGAGAGGAGGGAAGCAGACTTCCTGCTGAGCAGAGAACCTGGTGCAGGTTGATCCCAGGACCCCGAGATCATGACCTGAGGTGAAGGTAGAGGCTTAACCCATTGAGCCACCCAGGCGCCCCTCCCAAACACATTTAACTCACATTCACATTTTATTTACTTTTTAATTATTTTTATTTAACTATATATCCAAAAATCACCATTTAAACAAATTATCAATATTAAAAAATTAGTGAGATACTTTACCTTTTTTTTCATACTAAGTCTTAAAATCCTGGGAGCGTTTACATTTATGGCTTGTACCATTTTGACTAGCCGCACCACAAGTGCAGCTTAATGGCTACATGTGCTTAGTAGCTACCACGCTGGACAGTGCACAACTGAACCATGGCTCAAATATGTCCGTTAGAGCCTTCAAATGATATGTAAGTAAACAAAAATGATGGCAACTATCATTTCACATTCACATTTTAATAAGATCTCCTAGGTGATGTGTAAGCAATGCAGTTTGAGGAGCACAACTCTTAATACTCATCTCTGCCAAATAAAATCTTTTAGGATCTGAACTACATGTTATGGACCCTCATTACCTATCTGCAAAAGGCTCTACCTTTCTCTAGGGATCCCCTGGTCCATTCTTTCCTTGGCCCATATAAAAGCATTTCTTTCTACTACTGTTCCCCACGTGGGAACAGTGTATTCTAAATCACTGGTGTGTTTTCTTTCTTTCTTTCTTTCTTTCTTTCTTTCTTTCTTTCTTTCTTTCTTTCTTTCCCCTTCCTTCCTTCCTTTCAATTCCTTGAAACTTCTAAGATGTTTCTGGCCTTGGAATATTGCATTTGTCCTTCCCTCTTTGGATGCCCTGTTTTTGATTATTGTTATCGAGGTCTCTCCTGAGGGATGCCTGGGGAGCTCAGTCAGTTAAGTGGCTGATTCTTGATTTCAGCTTAGATCATGATCTCAGTGTCCTGAGATTGAGCTCTGCCTCAGGCTCTGCACTCAGTAGGGAGTCTGCTTGAAGATTCTCTCTCTCTCCCTCTTCCCCACTGCTCTGCACACACACGCACACGCACCCACCCACACACACATGCTGTCTGCAATAAATAAATCTTAATTTCTTGAGGAATCTCCACACTGTTCTCCAAAGAGGCTGCACCAACCTGCATTCCCACCAACACTGTAAAAGGGTTATCCTTTCTACACATCTCCTGCTACATATGTTGTTTCCTGTCATGTTAATTTTGGCCATTCTAACTGGTGTAAGGTGATATCTCAATGTGGTTTTAATTTGAATCTCCCTGAGGGCTAGCGATGATGAACATTTTTTCATGTGTCTGATAGCCATTTGTATGTCTTTATTGGAGAAGTGCCTGTCCATATCTTCTGCACATTTTTTTATATGATTGTCTGTTTTGTGTGTGTTGAGTTTGAGGAGTTCATTATAGATCCTGGGTATCAACCTTTTGTCTGTACTGTCATTTGCAAATATCTTCTCCCATTCTGTAGGTTGCCTCTTTGTTTTCTTGACTGTTTCCTTTGCTGTGCAGAAGCTTTTGATTTTGATGAAGTCCTCAAGAAATTAAAAATAGAACTTCCCTATGGCCCTGCAATTGCACTCCTGGGTATTTACCCCAAAGATACAGATGGAGTGAAAAGAAGGGCCATTTGTACCCCAATGTTTATAGCAGCAATGGCCACAGTCGCCAAACTATGGAAAGAACCAAGATGCCCTTCAACGGACGAATGGATAAGGAAGATGTGGTCCATATACACTAAGGAGTATTATGCCTCCATCAGAAAGGACAAATACCCAACTTTTGTAGCAACATGGATGGGACTAGAAGAGATTATGCTGAGTGAAATAAGTCAAGCAGAGAGAGTCAATTATCATATGGTTTCACTTATGTGTGGAGCATAACAAATAACATGGAGGACAAGGGGTATTAGAGAGGAGAAGGGAGTTGGGGGAAATTGGAAGGGGAGATGAACCATGAGAGACTATGGACTCTGAAAAACAATCTGAGGGGTTTGAAGTGGCGGAGGTGTGGGAGGTTGGGGTACCAGGTGGTGGGTATTAGAGAGGGCACGGATTGCATGGAGCACTGGGTGTGGTGCAAAAATTAATGAATACTGTTATGCTGAAAATAAATAAATTAATTTTAAAAAAAAGTAGTTGCTGAATTTGTTAGACCTTTTCTTACCCCATCTAAGCTGGCTTCTGAACCTTAAACCCTACATACTTCCTATAATATCATCCTGTCCTTAGTTTTTGTTCATTTTCATATTGAAAATTGCACAGGTTGTCTACCTATCTCCCTTCCCTGGTAGATATTAAGCTTCTACAGGATAAGGAACTTCTCTGTCCTTTAGAACAGATATTCAGTAATATGGCAAGTAGTTAATATTTTCTGAACAATTATATCAAATTTGAATTATTTATGTAGTTATTCATTTACCTCTTTAACATTTTCCTGAAAGCTCAAAGTAAAGTTTTCAAAATATACATACCTGTACACACACACACACACACACACAGAGTCTCTTGCATTTTGTCAAAAACATAGAACCTCAGTGTGATATATTGAATAAAAATTATTTTTGGAAAGAAATTTTTCTTATTTGAGGAACCTTTTCAAAAGAAAAAGAAAAGCTCTCAATGAAATTATATTTGTAGAAGAGAAAATCTTTAAACTTTCAGAATTTACAGTAGGGGGTCTAACCACAACTAAAATTTTATAAAATTAAGAGAAACAAAGTAACCACAAATAACCCATTTTATAATTAAAATAATCCTTGGAAATATCTTCTTGTATAAAGAAGTAGTTTGGGAAACAACCAAGATGTCCTAAATGGCTTCTGTGGGTGAGTGGATAAAATGGACAATGGATTATTCAGAGTTAAAAAGATAAGACCTATCAAGCCATGAAAAGACCTGTTGCAAACTTAAGTGTGTATTACTAAGTGACGTGTCAGTCTGAAGAGGCTAAATACTGTATGGTTCCAACAATATTACATTCTAGAAAAGGCAAAACTATGGAGGCAGTAAAAAGGTCAGTTGTAGTATGGGGATAAACATGCAGAGCACAGAAGATTTTTAAGACAGTGAAAATATTCTGTATGATGTTACAGGGATGGATATATATTATTACATTTGTCCTAACCCACAGAGTATGCAATACCAAGAATGAACACTAAAGTTCACTCTTTATGGGTCTGGTGATTTGTGAACTTGGATGATTATGATAGATCAATGAAGGTCCATCCTTGGTAAACTAGTTATCATTATGGTGAATGATATTGATGACAGGAGAGGCTATGCTTGCATGGGGGCAAGAGGTATATGATAAATCTCTGTACCTTTCTCTTGATTTTGCTGTGAAACTGAAACTACCTAAAAAAATAAAGTCTTCAAAAAAAGGAGACAAGAACTTCTTACAGTTTTGATCCAAGATGGCAATATAGGAGGCTTGTGAATTAGCCCCTTGCTAAGCACAGAACTGAATCTACTTGATTGAATCCTAGCTATCAGGCAAACAAGAAAATACCCACATCATCTACACTGAACTGGGTAGGAAACGCTGAGACACACTTTTGTCATAAATTCACTCCTAGCATAGAGCCAAACAATTAGGAGGGAACTCTCAACTCCCTGCTTCTTCCTGCAGAGCAAAGTGTTTGGACCCCACATCTGGTGCCCTGAGTTTTGAGACTTCTGAGGGACAGGTCACAAAATAACTAACTCTGGAAACCAATGAAGTTTCCATCCAGAAGAACAAACAAGACTATAGCAAAGAAATAGTTCTTAAGGGGCTTGTAAAAACTCACTGTGGCCATACCCACAGGGCTCAGCACAGAGACAGTGGGCAAAAAATTCCCACCTTTATCTTCCCCCAAGAGAAGGCTTATTTGTATACCTTAAAAGCTACTGCTGTGAATCAGACTTCTAATCTAACATTGGTATAGAAGATGACTATGTGGTCCTCTCTCAAGATCAGGGAAGCCTGTGCATATTTCCACTGACTCCTCCTCTAACCTACTTCGAGTAACCAATTTTTCCAGCTGAGGAACTTGTATGTTTGTCTATTACCCAGCTGTTGGGCTTCCAGCCAAGAGACAGATGCCTAGATCATCTGGCTTTGATAGCAAGGAGGACTTCCATTCATGAGAATTTATACATCATTGTAGCAAACAAAAAAATAGTTCTTTACTGATTGTTCCCCCAGGGTTTGCATTCACAAGTCCCACTGAATAGTAGCAAACAAAGAAGCAGTTCTTACTGGGTGCAGGAACATTCCCTGCACTTCCCACCACCCCACCCATTCATGGCTATAGCCCAGGGTCAGGCATCTGGAAGCAGGTAAAAAAGCTCATCTCCCCGTTTCTCCATGGAAGGCACCCAACTATATGTTTTCCCAGCTGCTTCCCAAGGGTCCTGCTGCCAAACAGGTTTCATCCAGGTGCTGACTATGCCCTCTCCTTTGGGACTTTTTAAACTACTGCGAGCCACTAAGAACAAAGAAGGCAACCTGGACAGCCACAGAAAATTGAGAGACAACCAAGAGCTAAGGCACAGTTAAACGATTAGATTCATTTTATGCACAGGATTGCTCCTCAAAACTGGGAGAGGTGACTCTATTCTCTAATGTGCATAGACCAAAACTGAGACTCAAGGGGAATGTATAAAAAGAGGAAAATATTCCAAACAGAGGAACAAGTAAAAACTATAGAAAGAGACCTTAAGGAAATGGAGATGGTGATTTATCATGTAGAGTTCAAATAACTGTTAGAAAGAGACACTCATGGAGCTCAGGAGAACAATGTATGAACAAAGAATTTTTAGAAACAGAAAATATAGGATAGCACCAACTTAAGTATACAATAATTGAACCAAAAAATTAAGAAGAGGGATTCAATATCAAGCTAGGTAAGGCAGAGAAAAGGCTCAGTGAACTTGAATACAGGGCACTAGAATTCATTCAGAGCAGCAACAAGGAAAAAGAATAAAAAAGAGGGAAAATAGCTTTTAAGGGACTTACAGGACAACATCAAGAGGAACAAGATTTGCATTGTAGGGATCTAAAACAAAGAAGAAATGAGAGAAAGGAGAAGAAAATGTACTTAAAGGAATAATGGCTGAAATAATTCCTAACCTGAAGGATGACATAGATATCCAGATTTAGAAAGCCCATAGAATCCAACAAGATAAATCTAGAGAGCCATATAACACACATTATATTCAAATTTTCAAACATTAAGGAAAGAATATCAAGATCAGAAAGAAAGAGAGAAAAAAAGTAAAACAAAACAAAACTTAGGTACAGGCAACTTCCATAAGACTTTCAGCAGATTTTTATGCAGAACTTTGCAGGATGAAAAGAAGTGGCATGACATACTCAAAGTGCTGAAGGGAAAAAACTGCCAACCAAGAAATTCTGCTTGGAAACGTCATTCAGATTTGAAGGAGAGAAAAAGAGTTTTCCAGAAGCAAAAGCTGAAGGAGTTCATCATTACTAGGCTAGACTTAGAAGAGATGTTTAAGGGAGTTTTTCACGCTGGAGGAAGCAAATTAGTAACAGGAAAGATACGACAAAATAAATCTCAGTGGTAGAGGAAAATATACAGTTAAATTCATAATAGTGTTGTGTTATGATAATGATGTGTAAATCACTTATAACTCAAGTATAAAGGTTAAAAGGTAAAAGCATTAAAAATAACTATAGCTCAATAATTTGTTAATGGTTAAACAAGGTAAAAAGATGTAAAATGTGACATAAAAGACAGTATGTACAAGTGTAGAGCTTCAGTATGCCTTTAAACTTGTTTTTATCATCTTAGACTATTATAAATACACAGTGTTTTATGCCTGATAAATCACAAAGCAGAAACCTATAGCAGACAAAATGTAAAGAGAAACAAATCTAAGCATCCAATGCAGGAAGAACCTGAACATACAAGGAATGTATTAGGACATTGTTGGGGAACAAAGAGCAGGACAACTATAGGAGGGAACGTCGATCTCACACTTTTATCAGTGGATAGTTTGTTTAAACAGACAAACAAAAAAATCAATAAGAAAACACTGGACTTAAATGAACTTTAGACCAAATGGACTTAATAGACATTTACAGAACATTCTACTCCATCAGAGCAGGACATACATCCCTCTCAAGCACACATACAACATTCTCCAGGATAGAACATGTTAGGCCACAAAACATCTTATTATTTAAGAAGACTAAAATCACAGCAACCATTTTTCTGACAATAGTGGTAGGAAACTAGAAATCATTTACATTAAAAAAATGAAAATTAACAAAAATGTGGAATTTAAACAATGTGCTACTATATAAGCAATGGGCCAGAGGAGAATCAAAAGAGAAATTTAAAAGACTACATCTTGAGAGAAATGAAAATGAAAATGCAATATACCAATACTTACGGGATCCAGCAAAAGCAGTTCTAAGAGCAAAGTTCATAGCGATAAACCCCTACTTAAGAAAAAACAAACATCTCAAACAACATCACACCTCAAAGAACTAGAAAAGAAGATCAAACTAAGCCCAATGTTAGTAGAAGGGAGGAAACAACTTCCGAGTAGAAATAAATGAAATAGACTGAGAAAACAACAGAAACAATCAATGGAATGAAGAGCTGGGTTTTTCAAAAGATAAACAAAATAGAAAAAATTTTAGCTACTTTTTACCAGGATAAAAATGAGAGGACTGAGGGCACCTGGTGGTTCAGTCAGTTAAGTGTCTGCCTTTGGCTCAGGTCATGATCTCTGGATTCTAGGATCAAGACCCCTGTTGGGCTTCCTGTGCAGCAGAGAATCTGCTTCTCTCTCTAATGCTTGTTCTCTCTCTCTCTCAAACAAATAAATAAAAATCTTACCAAAAAAGAGAGGACTGAAATAAATAAAATTAGTAATGAAAGAGGAGAATGTGCAACTGATTACAGAAATACAATAGATCGTAAGAGACTACTGTGAACAAATATATACCAACTAGCTGGGCAACATAAAAGAAACGGACATTAGGACCATATAACCTACTAAGACTGAACCATGAAAAAAACAGAAAATCTGAACAGACTGATTTCCAGTAAGGAGACTGAATCAGTAATTGAAAACCTCTTAACAAACATAAAAGTCCAGGACCAGACAGTTTCACTGGTGAATTTTACCATACATTTTAAAAATAAACAAAACCAATCATCTCAGACACTTTCAAAAAATGGAAGAAGAAATACACCCAAACTCATGTTACCAAGCCCGCATTACCCAGATACAAACACCAGACAAAGATCTTACAAGAAGGAAAATTCAAGCCAATACTCCTAATGGACATAGATACAAAAATCTTCAACAGGAAAGTGGTATCACCAAAGATGGCAAAATAGGCTGTTCCTAGCTTCATCCTTCCTCACAAGAAGAACCACCAATAACTTCATGGACAAAGCACCACCAAGGGAATCCTAGAACACAAGGGTGAAGATGAAGCACCTCCCCACACCGTAATGATGGAGACAGCCTGCATTAGAAGGGTAAAGGCAGTGGCACATGCTGACCACAGCCTTTTTCCTAGGCTGGTGCAGCAACACCCTGAGAGATCTTCCCTAAGAAAACAGAGCCCAGGGTGGACAACCAGCTCCTTCAACATTGCTGTTTGCTTCTGGTTTCCCCAAGAAGGACTGTAGACAAATCTATAGGGCTTGAAAATTAGGAATATGATTGTAAGGGAGAAGGGAACGGGGCTTGCAGTAGCCAGCACTCAGACCTCAGTACTCTGAACTCTTAACTACAGCACCCGAAGAGTACTTAAAACCAGCAGCTTGCCCATTGGTAGAAACCAAGTCAGTAGCATAGTCTGAGCAGAGAACAGTTGAATACGGTTCTCCCTGATTCAGGTCCTCTGCTGAAGAGTTTTGCTGGTCCTAGCCTGGTCTGCCCCAGCACACAAAGGGGAGCTTAGTGATAAGTCCATATACTGCTGAGAAAAGCGCCGACCCTTACCGACCAGAAAGGCTGGCAGGAACATCGGGAAGCAGCAGAGTCAAGAGAACCTCAAGCAACCAACAACCAAATAATTGATTAAAAGGTAGGCAGAGGACCTGAATAGACATTTCAGATTTAATTTTAAAATACTTAAACATCATATAAAATACTAATTATTCAGAAATAATTTGGGTGAATTTTACTTTGGTAACAATATAAAGTAACATATTTTAAAGCTTCCTATTGTCAAATAATCAAATGAAGGTTAAAAATATTATATTTGAGTATTATTATCATATTTTTTTACACAATTTCCTAGCCTACAGTAAAATTAGGAACTGGACTTTAAAAATTATATCTCTGAAAGAAAATTTCTATAAACAAAATAATGTAAGTCAATGCTGGTACTACATTTTAATTTCAAAATCTATGCCACATTTAGCACTGTTTCATTATTTTATTTTTAGACTTATTTATTTGAGAGAGAAACAGAGCTATCATTCCAGGGGGGTTAGGAGGAGAGGGAGAGGGAATCTCAAGCAGACTCCATGATGGGCTTAGAGCCCCACCTGCGGCTTGATCCCATGACCCTGAGATCACAACCTGAGCCAAAACCAGGAGTTTGTGCTCAACCAACTATGCTACCCAGGTGCCCCTTATGATGTTATTTAAACTATGTATTAGTACTATGAAATTTATTGAAATAACCAGGATGAAAGTATTTGAATAGTTTTGATTTTTCTTCAACTTATTTTTAAAATTTTGCAATTAAAGGGGCGCCTGGGTGGCTCAGTGGCTTGGGCTGCTGCCTTCGGCTCGGGTCATGATCTCAGGGTCCTGGGATCGAGTCCCGCATCGGGCTCTCTGCTCAGCAAGAAGCCTGCTTCCCTCTCTCTCTCTCTGCCTGCCTCTCTGCCTACTTGTGATCTCTGACTGTCAAATAAATAAATAAAATCTTTAAAAAAAATTTGCAATTAAAAACCATGACCATTAGATTCTTATTCAATTTTTTCCTCTGTAATGAATATCTAGAATTTTAGCATTTAATATATCTGCTGCTGAAGTGAACACTAGAATTTTAGCATTTTGAAATCATTAATTATTCACAATAATGAAAAACTAATGAGGAAGAAATTGCTATTTTTATTTTAAATAATCAGTGACATGGGTGTGTAAAACTTTTGTGAAAATTAACTTTAGCATATTTTAGTGGTTTTGTAAAGTATAAAAGGGATCTATTTTATGATTTCTAGCTTGTATATATTTCTTCTAAATTTTTCGTTTATATAATTTTTTAAGCAATATTTACACCCAATGTGGGGTTTGAACTCACAACCCCAAGATCAAGAGTTGTACACTCTACTGACTGAGGCAGGCAGGTGCCCCTGATGGCATTTTTTGAAAAAGAAATTTTTGTCACTATACTTTAATGGTCTTATCCATATATTATTGAAATATCACTGAAACATACTTCTGGTCCATTGTTGACATTTTTTAAATAAAAACAACTACTTAAAATATTTCTACCTTACTCCTTTGTACTGTAAGAATAATATATCCACATATTAACACTTGATTAAAGTTTCATCTAAAACACAATTTGTTAGTGTTATATCTTCTAGTCCTTTCTCTTGGGATTTCAAATATTTGTACAAGTATACATCTGACAAATGTGTTTCAGTATGGAACAGATGGCCATAAAACAGTACAAATTATTCACAAGCTGGGATCCAACTTTCAAACACTAGAGCCTCTCCAGTGATGTTAACTTCTATGATATGCCAAATTGTCTTACACAAATCAATGTTTCCTACTCAAACTTGAAAAATTCTCCCTCTGCCCCAAGGAAATCATTCACTCATCCAACCATCATGACATTTTAACTTAAAGAAAATTGGTCAGCCTTTCAAAGAACATATTAAAAGTAGAACATGCTTCACAGTAGACATCACTTAGAAAACAGCTCCATCAGTTTTTAATTGCCTAATTGCTTTTGGATATGTTCCTGCAAATGTGTACCTCTGAATATTTCATTATAATGGCTCCTTTGAATAAAATATTTATTACCATATGTACAAGAAACACATTCTATATGTAGTAATTAATCATGATAATATTCATGAAGGTATCTGCTCAGTACATTACTAATTCTATAACTGTACTTCACTGTTAAGAATGATATTCTGCCTTTACAAGCTCCAGAAAACATCCTCTAGCCAGAATCAGAAAAAGATTTGTTTAAAATGGAATAATATAATAGTCCCTCAATTAAAAGCCGAGAGAGATTCAGAGGAAAGGGGCTGAGAAACAACAGCACTGTGTTCTAACGTCAGAGAGCGAGCAAGAAAATGTGAGTTTTCTTCTCACCTTCTCACCAGCCACATTGGGTGGCTTCCCACCTTGAGTGAGACATTAAAAACACTTAAAATTTATTTTTCACAATTAAAAAAAAAAAACAAACCATGGGGACACCTGAGTGGCTCAGTCAGTTAAATGCCTACCCTCTGTTGAGCGCATGATCCCAAGTCCTGGGATGGAGCCCCACATCGGGCTTCTTACTCAGCAGGGGACCTGCTTCTTTCTCTGCCTGCCACTCCCCGTTTCCACGTGTGCGCTCTCTCTCTCTCTGACCAACCAACCAACCAACCAACCAACCCCAGGATCTCCAAAAATCCACTCAGCTCGTCCACTTCGTGATTCTACTGCAGGGCTAGGGGAGATTAAGAGACACAGAAAAGGGTTTGAGCAAACCACCAGCTCCTTGCACCCAAGTCTCCCACCATGTCCTCCCATCCCCGACACGGCCCTGGTGCTGGGTGACTTTTCCCACCAGTGCACAGCCCCACTGCCCAACAGCCTTCAGTCGATTTAGACGTCTGCTGCCTCACTACATGTCTTTGTTGCCATGACACCCGGCAACGTGATTGGGCCTCAACACATCTGCCGCTGAGAAAGTCAGCATAAGGAGCGTCCTGTGCTGAAGGTCACATCCTGTGAGTCTCTCCACCTGGGCTACGACCAAGCAACAACTTAAAATTCAGTCTTTGAAACAACCTGTTCACTCTGCCTCAAATTTCCATGTATTGGTCCCTTCCCCAGGGAAGCCCCATCTTCAGTCTCACCTTCGTCACTGTACTTTGTGCTCCTTCCTTCCCTAACAGCGCACTCCCCTTCCCATCCCAAAGCCTTGCATGTTTTCTCTGGATTTATGATTCTACTACCATGAGCTCCTTAACCCTGGCATCTTTTCATAAAATGTTTCTGTCCCTCCACGCTTCGTCCCCTCTTGCCTTACCCTGTATTCCTTCTAAGGACGTCCCTTCCCCGCAGCCCGCTCTTCACAGCACATTTATTTTCTCATACTGTCCTTGCATCAGGATAATTTCTCTGTGCTCCTTGACATTTGCAGATCAGAGCTCCAGACTTTCTTATAAAAATGTCAGTTCCCTTTGGGATTTACCATTTCTTGATTCTTCTCCTTTCTACGCCTCCTCTGTAGATCTTCCAGACACCTTCAGCTAAGGATTTCTGGCTATGTATTTACAGACTTCCTTCCCTAACTCCTCTTACGGAGAAGGTTAGTAATGTCTATGAGGCTGACCCAGTTATTGTCATCGGTTCTCATTTTCCGTCACATTTTCATTCTTGAAGGCTTCTCTTTGCCACATCCACCAACCTTTAGCCATACCTGGAACCTCACTGAAACTTGCCCTTTGAAATCTCTTCTTCAGTCATTACTTTCTCTGACCCAAACTTTTGGGTTTGCAGCATGCCTGCTTTGTGCTCCTGTTGGACCAATCTTAGTCTTTCAATCCATTTATCATTTATCTTGCCTTAGAGTCAGCCTTTTCCTATAATCTCTTGTAATTTGTTCAGATTTTGAGTCTCTTTCTTCTTCGATCTCTCCCTTGTTGTGTCCCCAAACTTGCTTGCTCCTTTTCCTTACATTGTAACTACGACCAAAATTGTATCCTTCATGAATTTAGAGCTCCACCTTCTCTACCATGACACATCGACCATGTTGTGCAGCTAAACATCACCCAAATGAGTCATATTGGCGCCATATACAGATTCATAGCCAGCAAACTTAAAAGGAACTTAAAGTTGCCTGAAATGCTATTATGCTTCCCCAGTTCACTTTCCATTTCTCTCAAGAAAATAGTTTCTTTAATCCTTTTCCAACAACCTCAAACATCTTTCTTCTTTGCCTACTCTCTGCTGATTGAGTCTACAATTTAACCACCACTTGCATCTAAATCTGTAATACATAACCCCCTTCTGTTACAGTGGATAAGTTCCTGCATCCTACTATAGGCCATTCTGACACTTGTGCTCTAGATCCTTCTGTTATTAACAGTCATCACACATATCAGCTGTAGCTGTCTAATATCAATTATCACACACACCAGCTATATTTTTAATGGCATTTAAGTAGGTTCAAGTCTCAGTTTAAAAACAAAACAAAACCCTAAACCTCCATCTTCCAGTTACTTTTGTCTCTTTTTTTTCATTCATAATCTCTCATCCTGAGTTGTATATAGCCCTGTTTCCATGTCCTCACCTGCCATTTTCTCTTCAGCCCAATCCAACCTAGATTTGGTTCCTACTACTCCACTAAACTCTCCTAGCTATGGCCACTAATATTTTCCTTATTGCTTAAGCAAAATTGCATTCTTCAGTTTTGATCTTACCTGATCAAGTGCTAAAAATTGACTACATTTTCTTTCCTTGGTTTTCTAATACCACATTTGTTTGTTTGATTTGTTTGCCTCCTATGTGGCCACATGTCTTCGGTAGTTCAGCAAATATAGAACACCCATGTTTGTCAAGCACTGTATGTTAAGTGTACAGCAGTGAATAAGACACAGGGTTCTTTCCCTGAAATATATTTTAATGGGAGGATTAAGTAATTTTATACAGTCTTCAAAAATAGTAGAAATAGTAGAATTTGATAGTACTTATAAGTTTCTTGACATCAGTGAAATCATTCTAAATGTGGCATAACTTATAGCATTGTAAGGATATTTACTTTTCATTTCATGTATAAGAAATAACTTTAAAGAAATGAAGTGAACAAGATAACCACCATCTGGATTTTCCCATAGGTTTGTGGTAAATATTAATGTAAGAAAATGCAAAAAATATTCAAGGTCCTGGAAAGAATCTCTCCATGTTACATGTTATAAATGGAATGTTTAAAAACAGTGGCTTAAAGCAAAGAAAATCTATTTCTTTAAGTAAAAATAATTATTTTAATCAGTATGAAATAAAATTTCTAAAACTTATTCATAATAACATTCTGAACATATTTATCAAATGCTTTAAGTCTTATAAAGAATGGGATCATTTCTTTTAAGAGTAGTTAGTCATTCATAGACAAGCAGGCAAAATGATGACAATTCTATCAACATTTGTCAAGAGTATAGTGTTTATGTTCTACAAATAAAACATTTTTATGTTAAATATCCAAATATTTTCTGATGTTAATAAAAAATACATCTTCATAACTGAACTCCTTCTAATATGAAAGATAGCTCAGGACTTTTTATATTTAAAGGATGAGATTCAGGCCTTCTTGACAGATTACTATATTTTTGTCTAATTTTACCCATACAATTATTATATCTTTTAGATAAACTAATTTTAGTTGTACCCCAATTGGTAATAAGATTTAAATCTTCTGGAAGTAAAGTATCTAATCTCTTCTTGTCTTCTCTCATTCTAGCACCAGAAGTCTTCTTTGGATTGTGGTTAATATGTTTACAGTCTTTTGCCATCTTCTGGCTTTGACAAGTGTGGTATTTTTCATTGATATGTGGGGTTTCCATTCCAGTAGGACACATATTATTCTTGTCAGCAATAGCAGGAAGAAATGTTTGAGATGACATTTTCCCAAAGGGTCCAGTTGGTAAATCTTGAAGATACCTGGGGAAATGTTGGCTAATTTTATATTCATAGATTAATTTTCTTGAGTTTGAATCATCTAACTTGTTAGAGAATAGATCATCTATTGCTATATCCTGATGGGTATCTGTTGGACTTTCAGGTGTATTAAACTTCTCAGAATTATGTTGGGTTATTCTAGGTAAATTTCTAAGTCTATTTCGTTTAATTACTAATCCAGTACCAGGAATAAAAAGTTCCAGTTCTTCCTGTTTTGACAGATGAGTGATGTTTGTATTTGAAACCGATGGATGCGTGTGTCCACTTACTGCTTTATCTTTCCAGATTAAAGGGTTATATATAACTTGTCCATCAATAGGGCATGAATTGCACTTGTAGAATAACCAACTGTCGATACATTTCCTATGAAACTTAAAAAAAAGGTGAGAGATAAAATTAGCGATAAAATTATCTTGTTTATAATGTATAACTACCTAAGTTTTTCCCAGTTTCATTATTGTGTTACTATTAAAAACTATTTAGCAAGAATGGAAGATAATTATAATTTATAAAGTTTTATGGAGCTATTTTAAAGAAGAAAATGAATGGGTTATGGGACTGATCTCCATTTTCAACATTAAAATGGAAAGGCTTCTATGGATAACATTTCTGTAATATTGTTAAATCCCACTACTTATTAGACCATTAATTTTACTGTTTCTTTATAATGAATGAAATTTACAAAATGTATTAAATAATTAAGCTAATAAATAATAAATAGGTCATAAACAACTAGAGTTGGAAATGGATCTAATGATGATAAGGTATAAAATATAAAATAACAAATCACATTCTTAGGAAGAAAACAAACTATCAGACATTTTAAGTAAAGGTGACTCTAAAGGTATAAATATTTATTTAAAGTAACTATTTCATAGAAAACTGGTTACCAACTATATATATGATAGAACAATGTTAGACTTTAATTTCAGTGAATTCATTTGAAATAATTGACTATGTCAACTTAAACATTTCTGTTTCATCCAAAGAATCACAAAAACACTTTATTCTATAAGATTTTTCTTTATATGGGTAATGAAAGTAGATAAAGTAGATAAAATAATCTAACTTGAAGAGTTATTTTATCTTATCTAAATACCATATAGCAGAAATGAGTCCTAATCAGTAGAAATCCATCCACAAGGGACAGAGCCGCCTTTATAGTCTCCACTGCAGCTCTTTCACACATACTGTTCAATATGAACATTTCTGCACATAATACAACTAACGAGTGAAAGGAGAGACTTAAATTGCCAATTCATATGTAAACACTGGCCTTATGAGGAAAGTCAGACCAAAATGATGCAACATCTACCTTATGAGTACATGGTAGCAATCTTGTATGTTGACCCGGATGAAATGCCTTCAGACAAAGTCGACATTGATAGCCTGGAGCAAGCAGCTTACTATTCTTTGTAATCAGTAAGAGAGGCAGTGACTTCACCACTTGTTTTGGTGTGTAAACTTGGCTGAATGAAAATTAGCAGAAAGACATGAATATTTATATGTGATTATAGATCAGGAAGTAATCAATGACACAGGTAAATAAACTCCATATAAATAATGTGAATGAATCCAATATTTTCATGAACTAAAGGTAAGAAATGTCATACATTATGAAGTCAAATAAATCTATATTTATATATTAATGCTGAATAAGATGGCCCCAATTTCAACATCAACTTCATAAATAACAAAACTTAGTCATTTCAAACAAAAACACTGACCTAAAATTTTTTGATTTGCATTTTTAATGTCTATGAAATAAGAACAAAATTTTAATGAGAACCATATACTCAAATTATTTCAGTCTGGGCCAACACTTACTCTTTGTGTTTAGAAAAATACAGCCCAATTTATGATGCCATCTAGTAGGGAGTAAGGTGCATGGTAAGCCACATTAAATATTCCAGGTCACTGTGATAAATTGCTAGATGAGAATCTAAGAGGAAACTTACTTTCCCTTGGGGTATATGCTTACTACTTTAGTATTCTTAGACCATGTTTTGATTCTGAATGTACCAATTTCATTTTTTTTCCAGAAGTACCAACCAACAAAACTAAGATTAATGTAAATTAAATGTATTTTATGCTATTAATGACTGACAAAACAGATGAAACAAGTATTTAAAAACAAAACTTGGTTAAAGATTAGACATATTCCTATTATTTAAAAGTCATTCAGAACAAAGTTCAAGTACAGAAATACCTCAGAGATATTGTGGGCTTGGTTCCAGACCATCACCAGAAAGTAAGTCAAACGAATTTTTTGGTTTCCCAGTGTGAATAAAAGTTATATTTACATTATACTATAGTCTATTAAGTGTGCAATAACATTATGTCTGAAAAATTAATGTACATACTTAAACTAAAGATGATTTACTGTTAAAAAATGTGAATATTATTTGAGTTTTAAGTGAGTTATAATATTTTATTGATCTTGCCTCAATGTTAATGACTGCAGACTGATCAGGGTACTGGTTATTGAAGGTTTGGATGGCTGTGGCAATTTCTTGAAATAAGTTAATAATGAAGTCTACCCCATCAAATAACACTTCTTTTCTGTAACATGTGATGCTGTTTGATTTCATTTTACTCACAGAAGATCTTCCTTCAAAATTTGTCAACAGTCTTTCTCTTAAAGATTTATTTACCTTTTCCAGAGAGAGAGAAAGTGAGTAGGGGGAAGAGCAGAAGGAGAGAAGAAGGAAGAGAGAGAGAATTTCAAGCAGACCATACTGAGCATGGAACCCAACACAGGGCTTGATCTCAGGACCCTGAGGTCATGACCTTAGCCAACATCAAGAGTTGAATGTTCCATCAACTGGAACTTTAAAAATCAGCAGGCTTGGTTTTGGGAGAGACAGAGGCGGAAAGAAACTGAGTCCCCACCCTAAAAGAGAGAGCAAAACCAACAGTACCATTAAGATCAGCATAGAAATGACAATTTCAAAAACTGGGATATACAGGAAGAAGATGTATTCACTAATCTCAGAGTATGTGCTGGAGAGACAGGGATCTCTGGGAGACTACTCCAAGAACCAAATAGCTGGTAGGCAGCATTTCCCTCCCCTACCTCCCAGCTAAACACATAGATGTGTGTTGGAACCCATACAGTATTAACACTCTCCATCTACACTGCTAACAGCAGCACCCTGTCCCTGTGTTCTCTGGGGATGCACCTCCTCCAACAAGCTCTTTGCCCTTGGCAAGAGTTTGTCCAAAGAGGGGCCTCAAGCCTGGCAGGGTACAAGCACCCCTGAGAGAGGATGACGTAACTCCAAAGTGATTCCTGCCCCAGTGAGAGGGGAAGATAACCATACACACCAATTTTACTAGGCCCCAGCAGTGGGCTGGGGCAAACCTGTGCCCAACAACAAAAGCCTCCCAGGAGGTAATACATGGAAAATACTTTGTAGTTTATTGTTATGCAATTATGGCAAAAGTTTGGTCTCACTCAACTCAAGCCCAAGAGAGCCCCAGACTAGCCCACTAATAACACAGGGACAAACCCTGCCCATAACAGACAAACCATTGCAGGTGACTGGACTGAAAACAAATTCAACTCAGCCACAACATAGGGCACACATAATCACATAGGAGATATCCCTGAAGTGCCACATTTTGGTGACCAGGGGACATTGCACTACAGGGAACCACATAACTTCTTTTTCATAAGGCTACTACTTTTAACATAGGAGACACAGTTGACTTTCGTAACACTTAGAAACAGACACATAGAGTTAGACAAAATGAGAAGATAAAGGAATATGCCCCAAGTGAAAGAACAGAAAACCATAGCAAGAGAACTAAATGAAATGGAGATAAGCAATATGCCTGATAATTTAAAGTAATAAATATACCACTGGACTTGAGAAAAGAGTGAACGACTTGAGTGAGAACTGCCAACAAAGAGATAGAAAGCACAAACAGAGATGAAGAATTCAATAGCTGAAATTAAAAACACATGAGAGAGAATAAATAGACTGGAGGAAGCAGAAGAATAGGTCAGTGACCCAGAGGACAGAGTAATAGAAAGCAATCAACCTTAACAGGAGAAAGAAGAGAGAGAAAAGAGGGCAGAAAATTTATTTGAAGAAATAAGAGCTGAAAACTTCCTGAATATGGGGAAGGAAACAGAAAACCAGATCCAGGAGGCACAGAGAATCCCCAACAAAATCAACTGAAAGAGGTCCACATCAAGACACATAGTAATTAAAATAGCAAAAAGTAGTGATATAGAGATAATTTCAAAAGCAGCAAGAGAAAAGAAAGAAGTTAATAAGTTAATGTAAGGGAATCCCCATAAGGCTATGAGCTGATTTTTCAACAGAAACTTTGCAGGCCAGAAGTGAGTGGCATAATATGTACAAAGGGTAAAAGGAAAAAAAAAAAAAAACCTGCAGCCAAGAATACTCTTTCCAGCAAGGTATCATTCAGAATAGAAGGAGAGATAAAAAGTTTCCCAAATAAACAAGAGTTAAAGAATTTATCACCACTAAACTAGATCTATATGCAATGTTAAAGGGGACTCCTTGAATCAAAAGAAAAGGCCATAAGCAGTAGTAAGAAAAGGAGGAAGCAAAAAAGCAGTAAAATTAAGTATATCTGTAAATATCAGTCAAGAAATTCACAAAAAAGGATGTAAATGATGACACCATATCCCTAAAATATAGAAGGGAGAGAAGAAAAATTTAGTGCATTGAGAATGGGTTGAAACGGAAGTGACTCCAATTTAATATAGACTACTATATGCATAAGATATTATATTTAAACCTAATGGTAACCACAAATCAAAAATTAGTTATAGCTATGCAAATAATAAAAAGAATTGAATTCACGTATGTGACTAAAGAAAGCCAGCAAACCCTGAGAGAAGAGAGAAAGATTACAAAGGAACAGAGAAGAACTACAAAAACAAACATAAAACAAGTTGAAAAATGGCAATACATATCTTCAATAATTACTTTGGACACAATACTCCAATTGAAAGACATGGGGTAATTGAATGGATAATAAATCAAGAACTATATGCTGTGTACAAGAGATTCATTTCAGACCTGAAGACACATGCAGACTGAAAATGAAGGGATGGAAAAACATTTATCATGCAAATGTAAGTGAAAATAAAGCCAGAGTAGCAACACTTTCATCATACAAAATCGATTTGAAAACAAAGACTGTGATAATAGACAAAGGACACTACATAATCATAATGGGAATAATCCAACAAGAATATATAACAATTACAAATATTTTTGCACCCAACATTTGGGAGCAACCAAATAGAGCAGCCAATAACAAACATAAAGTAAATAATTGGTAGTAACGCAGTATAATTAGGGGACTTTAACACCTCACTTACATCAATGGATAGATCATACAAACAGAAAATCAAAAAGGAAGCAGTAGCTTTGAATAACACATTGGGCCAGATAGGTCTAAAAGATATAATCAGAATATTTCATCCTAAAACAGCAGAATACACATTCTTTCCAAGTACATATGGAACATTCTCCAGAACAGATCACATAATAGGACCACAAAACGGGTCTTAGTAAATTAAAAAAGATTGAATTCTATCATGCATCTTTTCTGACCAGAACACTATGGAACCAGAAATCAACCACAGGAAAAAAAATCTGGAAAAAAGCACAAATACATGGAGGTTGAATAACATGCTATTAAATAAGGAATGGCTTACCCAAGAAATCAAAGAGGAAATTAAAAAAAAATACATGGAGAAAAAGGAAAACAGAATGGTGGAAAATCTTTGAGATGCAGCAAAAGCTGTTCCAAGAGGGAAAGTTATAGCAATACAGACCTACCTCAAGAAACAAGAAACATCTCAAATAAACAACTTAACATTACATTTAAATAAGCTAGAAAAAGAAGACCAGAACCCAAACCTGTAGAAGGAAGTAAATAATAAATATCAGAACAGACATAAACAAAATAGAAGTTAAGGAAACACCAAAACAGATCAATGAACCAGCAATTGGTTCTTTGAAAAGATCAACAAAATTAATAAACCTAGCCAGGCTCATTAAAAGAAAGAGGACTCTAAATCAGAAATGACAGAGGAGAAATAAAAACCAACACCACAGAAATACAAAAAATTAGAAGATATTATTATGAATAGTTGTATGCCAACAAATTGGACAACCTAAGAAGTGGATAAATTAGTAGAAACGTAACATCCCATAACTAAATTAGGAAGAAATAGAAAATTTGAACAGACCAATCTCTAACAATGAAATTGAATAGTAATAAAAACAAAACAAAACAAACAAAAATGCCCCAAAAAACAAAGTCCAGGGCAGTGTGGTGTCACAGGTGAGTTTAACCAAACATTTAATGAAGAGGTAATATCTATTCTCCTCAAACTATTCCAAAAAATAGAAGAGGAAGGAAAGCTCCCAAATTCATTCTGCAAGTCCAAGATTACCATAATACCAAAACCAGGCAGTATCACTATAAAAAAAAAAAAAACACTACAGGCCAATATCCCTGATAAACATAGATGTAAAAATTCTCAACAAAATATTAGCAAACGACATGCAACAATACAGTACAAAGATTATTCACCATGCTCCGGTGGGATTTATTCTTGGGATGCAGGAATTGTTTTATATATGCAAATCAATCAACTCATACATCATATCAACAAAATGAAGGATTAAAATCATATGATCATTTCAATATACAGAAAAAGCATTTGATTGAGTACAACATCCATTTATAATAAAAATTCTCAAAGTTGGTTTAGAAGAAACATATCTCAACATAATAAAGGTCATATATGAAAAACTCACACCTAACATCAAACTAGTGAAAAGCTGTGAGATTTTCCTCAGGACAAGACAAGGATGTTCACTCTTGGGATGCCTGAGTTGTTCAGATGGTTAAGCGTCTGCCTTCAGCTCAGATCATGATCACTGGGTCCTGGGATTGAGTCATCTTGGGCTCCCTGTTCAGCAGGGAAGTCTGCTTCTGCCTCTCCATTTGCTTCTCCCCCTCTCACGCTCTCTTTCTCTCTCTCAAATGAATAATAATAAAAAAAGATGTTCACTCTCACCACTTTTATTCAACAAAGTAATAGCTATAGCAGTCAGAGAAGAAAAACAAATAAAAGACATCCAAATAGGTAAGGAAGTAGCAAAACTTCCACTATTTGCAGATGACAAGATATAATATATAGAAAACCCCATTTGCATATGACAAGATATAATATATAGAAAACACCAAAAACTACTAGAACCAATAAAGGATTCAGTAAGTTCACCGGATACAAAATCATGTAGCAATCTCATGCGTTTCTATACACTAATAATGAAGCAACAGAAAGAAAATTTAAGAAAAATTCTATTTAAAAGTGCACCAAAAAGAAAAAAATACCTAGGAATAAACTTAATCAGGAGGTGAAAACTGTAAAACATTGAAGAAAGAAATTGAAGACGACACAACACATGGAAAGACATTCCATGTTCATGGAAGAACAAATATTGTTAAAATGTCCATACTACCTAAAGCAATCTACAGACTTAATGCATTTTTCTAGATTTTTATAGGGATATAAACAGAATTAGAACAATCCCAAAATTTGAATGGAACAAAAAAAGACACTGAATAGCCTAAGCAATTTTGAAAAAGAAGCTAAAGCTATCACAATTCCAGATTTCAAGTTGTATTTCAAAGATGTAGTAATCAAAACAGCATGGTATTGGCAGAAAAATAGACAATGGAACAGAACAGAAAATCTGGAAATAAACCCACAATTATATGGCCAAAGAATCTTCAAGAAGAAGGCAGGAACATGCACTGGGAAAAGGTCTGTTTGATAAATGGTGTCTCGTAACCACATGGACAGAATGAAACTGGACCAAACTCTTATACCATACACTAAAGTCAACTCGAAGTAGATTAAAGGCCTAAATGTGAGACCTGAAGCCATAAAAATCCTAGAAGAGAGCACAGGCAGTAATTTCTCAGACATTGGCTATAACAGCATCTTTCTAGATATGTCTTCTCTCTCTCTCTCTCTTTTTCTAAAATACTTATTTTGGAGAGAAAGAGAGAGAGTATATGTGGGGTGGGGAACAGAAGGAACAGAAGGGGGACATTAGAGAGAATCTGCAGTGGACTCCATGCTGAGCAAGGAGCCTAATGTGGGGCTCAATTTCATGATCTTGAGATCATGATCTGAGCCAAAATCAAGAGTCCAATGCTTAACCAACTGACCAACCAGGTACCCCTATAGGTATGTTTCTTTGAGGCAAAAGAAACAAAATAAAAAATAAACTATTAGGATTACATCAAAATAAAAATCTTCTGCCCAGCAAATAAACAACCAACAAAACTAAAGACAACATACTGAATGGAAGAAGATATTTGCAAATGACATATCTGATTAATAGTTAGTATCCAAAATATGTAAAGAACTTCTAAAACTCAACACAAATCAAAGAGTCTAACTAAAAAAAAAAAATGGGCAGGGGGCACTTGTGTGGCTCAGTTGGTTAAGCCTCCAGCTCTTGGCTTTCTGCTCAAGTGATGACCTCTGGGTTGTGAGATCCAGCCCTGCGTCAGGCTCCAGGCTCAGTGCAGAGCGTGCTTGGGATTCTCTCCCTCTCCTTCCATCCCTCCCCGACTCTCTATATAAATAAAATCTTAAAAAAATAATAAAATAGAAAAAATTAAAAATGGGCAGAAGAAGACATGAACAGACATTTCTTCAAAGAAGACTTACAGATGGCCAATGGATACATGAAAAGATGCTCACTCTAACTCATCAGGGAAATGCAAATCAAAATCCGAATGGGCTATCACCTCACACCTGTCCGAATGGCTAGAATGAACAATACAAGAAACAGCCAATGTTGCAAAGGATGTGGAGAAAAAGGAACCATCTTGTACTGTTTGTGGCAATGCAAACTGGTGCAGTCCCACTGTGGAAGACAGTACGGAGGTTCCTCAAAAAATTAAAAATAGAAATACCCTATGATCCTGTAATCACACTACTGGATACAGACCCAATGAATATGAAAACATTAACTTGAGAGAATATATGTGCCCCTGTTTACTGCAGCACTATTTATAGTAGCCAAAGTATGGAAACAACCCAAATGTCCACTGATAGATTCGTGGACAAAGAAAAAGCACACACACATGCATGTGCATGTACACACACACACACACACACAGTGGACTATTACTTACCCATAAGAAAGAATGAAATATTCATCATTTGCAATATGGGACGTAGAGGTTATAATGTTAAGTGAAATAAGTCAGAGAAAAATAAATATCATTTCACTCATACGTGGAATTTAAGAAACAAACCAAGGAAAACCAAAGAACAAAGGAAAAAAGACAAACTAAAAAACTCTTCACTCTCGGGAACAAAATGGTAGCTCCTGGGCGGAAGTAGGTGCTGGGGATTAAGAGGACACGTACCATGATGAGCACCAAGTAATGTATCTAATTGCTGAATCACTTATTGTGTACCTGACACCAACATAACACTGTGTTTAACTCCTGGAATTAAAATTTTAAGAATTTATTTCTTAAATAATAAGATTTGAAAGTCAAAAGTATTCATGAATTCATGGGTTGCAGAATGGATGTTGTATTAGCAGGCATGAAAACAACATTGCAGGAGTAATGTGAAAGACCACAGATCACTGTAACAAACACACTAACAATCTGAAAAAGTCTGAAATATTGCAAGAATTACCAAAATATGATACAGAGACATGAAGTGAGCAAATGCTGTTGGAAAAATGGCACCAATATACTTGTTTGATGTGGGTTATCACAAAACTCCAGTTTGTAAAACATGCAGTATCTATAAAGTATAATTAAGACAAGTGCAACAAAAAAAGCCATGCCTATATTTCTCAGAAAAGTTTACATATCTTATGACTCTACAGGTACACGTCCATCATACTACAGCAATTGCTTTTACCAAGGTCATCTAATTGTCAACTAAAAACAAAAAAAGTGTATTTTCATTATTTAAGGTGATAACTTAAATACTTTATCTTGAAATTATCTCCTTTTATTTATTCCACTTTCTCTACCTAGCATGCTTTTCTACCCTAATGTTCTTTTGCTTCTACCTATAATATACTCAAAACCTTTAGTTACACAACTTGTCACTCTAATGTGTGGTAACTAGACAGAGCCAGAGGAAATGGAGATGGAGACCGTTTACATAGGCTTATTCTACACCTGCGAGGTATTTTATGCTCTTCAAGACTGTGGTCTTCAAGTGTGTGGAGTGCCCACAGGACATGAGTAAACGTGCATTGGGTTTGACAGAAATGTGTGTGTTTGTGTTAATGAGAACAAGCACAATTGTTATTTGGATAAATCACTAAAATTATTTTTTAAAAATTAATTTTATCTCATACTTTCAAATTGACCTCTTTTGTATAGTTTTATGATGTAGCTAATAGGTCAGTAATACCCAGCACATGTAATTCCCTTTAATGAAGAATATGACAGGAAACCTAGAGGTCTATCCACTGATAAACAGCCCAGTCCGAGTTAAGAAATCTCCTCCATTTGGGGAAAGTGGGGGTGAGGAAGAAAAGATGCTCTTCCTCCGGGGCTCAGTCACCTCAAAGCAGATATCAAGTCCCTCTGCTTTTTTTTTTTTTTTTTTACTTACTGTCAGTTTTAATTTTATGTTTATTTAAACAATCATTTATTTACTGAGGGAACTACTATATGCCTTGTAGCTAGTAGACTCTGGTGAGATTCATAATACTAGACAAAATTATTTGAATATTTGCTCTGTGTATTAACTCATTTAATATTATTTATTAATATTAATAAGTATTAATATTTGCTTTGTGTAGTAACTCAAAATTCTTAGGAGTCTGGTTTTATGATTATTAACATTTAAAGACGGAATGTATGTGGCAGAGGAAAGTGAAGTAACCAGCCCAGAAGTCACACAGCCAGCCTGGGGTTAGTGTACAAGGCCCGGACTCCGGCAGTCTGACTCTAGAACCTTCCTCTTTGCTTGTATAATCGGGTTAACATATGATTCGTATTTCCTGAACAAAGGAATGAATAAAACTTACTCAAATTGAAAAATTATGTAAATGTCCCAAGTCATAAAAGAAATGTAAGTTTCGCTGAAAATCTCACCCTTGCTTTTCTTGAAAATGTGGCATCTTTTCTTCTTTCTCATTTCTAATGTCTGCATATTTTACAATTTCATCTGATCCTTTTTCTAGTGATTTCCACCTTTGATTTCTCTTCTGTAATAAGTAAAAATAAGTTACTTTGAAAATCATGGAAATTTTAATTTTGTGGATTAAAATTAGTTGTGTATCAACATAATGTAAATAACAAAGACTTATTTAAAAATACACCTTTTTTAACATTAAGAATTTACAAATTATTAGTGAGTCTAACATACTATTGCACAGCTACCATTTTTAAGGCAAATATTAATAATGATAATTGTGGATTTTTATCTTGTGTGATAGGTAGAATTAGCATTAGTATTAAGCAATAGGAGACACTTCTAAGTGCACAGTTCAAATGATTGTAATAACATTTTATTATTTTTGATGTAAGAAATTTTAAACTATACTTGGTTGTCAATAAGTTATATCAGTTTGAAACACCGAGTTTTTTTTAGAAGTTAATATTCAAACTCAGTGGCTGTAATTCCTGTATTTAAGATATTTATGCATACTATCGTCAGATGTTTGTTATTGTGTTAGTTTTATAAACTGTTGGCATGATAGCTGCTTCCCTTGTATGTTCCTATGAAAAAAAGTTCTCATAAAAATTTGTCTTAGGCTTTCATTTTTAAAAAATCAGCCCTGTTAAAAAGTATCATCTATTCTTATTATTCTTAGATTTATTTTATTCAGATTTAAGCAGTACAAATAGAAATACAGTATAAAACTCAAGGTGCAGCACCTCACGGAATGTAAATGCGTGAGGAGGGTGACAGCGGCTGGGAAAACATTCCTGGCATAAGTGGAACTCTGTACATTTGGTACACCTGAAAATACAAAAGAACAAGACATACAAGAAAATGAATCCAATTAGTTTGATGGTTTTGATGAACAATTCCCGCCAAAATTCCCTGGGAACTAGGCAAATTGGATAAAAGCCCAAATTATCTCACCCATATTTGCTTCCCACTACTACTGTAACAAATTACAACAAATTTAGCAGCTTAATCATTGCAAGTTTATTATTTCATAATTTTGTAGGATAGAAGTCTGACATGGTTCTCAAGGGACTAAAATCCAGGGATCGGCAGGATCGCATTTGTTCCCGGAGGTTCCACAGGGATGTGCCTCCTTGCCTTTCCGTTTCCTAGAGTCTCTCTACCTTCCTGGGCTCAGCTTGTGGCCTCTTACTCCGTCTTCAATGCAGACAACGCTCTGTCTCTCTGGGCCTTTCTTCCATAGTCGTATTTCCCTCTGACTAAGCCCCCGCCCTGTCCACTCCTAACCACCTTAGTGATGACACTGGGTCCAGACCATCAAGAATATTCTTATTTCAAGGGCAGGCATTCAGCACTCTTAATTACATCTGCAACTTGAATTTCTCTAGGACACGTAACTTAAGAGGTCTGTTCTGAGCATGAGGACACAGACACACCTGAGAGGCATTATTTTGTCTATGTGCGTCCGTTTGATTTTTCCTACTACCTTAGCTTTCTTTTCTTTCTCTCTCTAAATTCCTACAGGATTTATAGCCTGTTAGGCATTCTATCATTTGATTATCCAGTGTTTTCAACTGTTTCATAAAGAACTGTACTTACAATACTTCTTGAAAACGGGAATCTATTCCCTCTCTTCCCACAACAGTGCAGAAAGCCCATGTTTGGAGCAATGCTTGTGCCACCAGAGCATCCTGAGAGCTGAAGCAGATCAAGGCCTGAAGGACTCAGGAAGAGATTTTTACGCCCCCAACCCCAGCCACCCGCTCAACTGCCTAAAGGAATTTAGACAGAGGACTGGTCCAGAAAGCAAGTTCTCACCGAGATAGCTACAAGAACATGGGCTGTGTCTGGTGAGACGGACGGAGCTCCGCAGGGCCTGCTTCCTCAGATCCCTTGGTGTCCCACTGTTTCTGGGTGGCCGGCGCACGTTTGCTCTTCTCGTCTTCCCGCGGGTTGCCCCCTTTCCCTCTGAAGCCCCAGACCCTTACTCCCTCTTCTTAGCTCAGACTTAAAAGCCTCAACAGCTTGTCTCTGAAACTTCCATGCCAATGTGAGGCTTCCACATGAACAGATTTAAAATTATTTTTCTGCTATTAATCTATCTCATGCCAGTTAAATTAATAGGCCAACTAAAAGAAGCTAGAAAGGTATAGATAAGCTTTTCCTCCCGTGCAAGACGGAGCGAGAAGAATCATCCACAAAGAAGAAAGCACAGTCGGAAAGCTCAGAATAATAAGGGAGCGCGATCAGTCATGAAATACAAGCAAGAAAGATTCGAAATAGTGCACTAAAGCCACATACTAATCATCTGAAGAACGGGCCGTAATGAAGACTGAGAATTTTACCCTGTGGCCGCTTCCTGCCTCGTTGCAGTCCTACCTGTCACGTTAGCTCCTTACTGTTTGGATCCACGCCTCCTGAGAACAGCGGCTGCTAAAACCAAAGATCGAGTCCTTCCCCCTTCTGGAATTCTATTTAATCAATGTTCCTGACACTAGCTGAACACACACCAAGCCTCTACAAAAGTTCTCCCCTCTTCCTCAATTTAGAAGGCTCCTTTGGAGACTTCTTAGGCCAGTCATTTTCCAGTAAAGACTTTTAATAATGATCAGCTGATTTTGTTCTACGTGACACATAGAGGAAAGAGCACTTCAAAACAGAGAACTTATCATTTTTTGATAGAAGTGACAAAAAAAGTTTTATGGTTTTATAAGAGGGTTCTGAAAATATATTAATTGGGCTCATCATAATGTATTTCTAGGAAGACTGAAAAAAAGAATATATTTTCTTAACATAGTTAAGCTAAAACTTTAATTAAAACACAAATTTCCCAAGCATAACAGTTAATTGATGTTTTAGTGTGGCAATTGTGGGAAAGTTTGGGGATTACTTACAAAGTAATAAAAATTGTTTTCTCAATATTTATCTTATTGTTGTTGAGGTAGAGGATTAAAGAAAAAAACAACTTATACTCATCGCAATTTCAAGTTTGGGAAACTTGAGTAACTATTCTGTCAATCTAGTCAGTGCCCCTAGCTCAGTCCTAGCAGTGTTTGGTAATGACCTCACTGATGGTTCAAGGAAAGAGAAGCTGAGGGCTCTGAATTGGGAAACCCATTTAGGTCTATGTCCAGAGCTTCCGAGACAGGGTGCTACCTTAGACTCCCTAAAGCTGGAGAACAAAGCCAGGATCTCTGTCTAAGTGAAGAAAATAAAACAGTCAGAATTTTCGAGGTCCTGGGCTGGCATGAACCACCAGCCTGGAAAGCCGACATGAGCAGCCATCACTGAAGGCACACACACTTCTGCAGAAGAGGCGGTCTATCAGTGCCCTACTGCTCCAAGTTTCTGGAAGTGAAAGACAAAACTAGAACGCAGGTTTATAGTCCGACTAAGGACACTTACTTATAGCATCTCCCTTCCACCGGACACTGTTTGCAGCTATTACACGGAATTCCAAGGTGTTTGTCCCGCCGCTCTTTTTCCGCCGCAGTCACAAGTTTGCTCGAGTTTTTGAATTCTTCTAAAATAAGTTTTAATGGTGCAAACTCTTTCCTACACAGAGGACATTTCAACACAGAAGTGTCTGAAATCCTATCCTGATAATTAGCTAGGATCTTCATGCATTTTATATGAATGCTATTGCCACAGCCAAACCTGTTTGAAATAAAATTTGACATTTGTATACATCAAAGTTATATACATAAATATAACTTTCTGCGCTACCACCTTTATTTCCTATAAAAACAGATTCTGAACTGATTTTCCAGATATAGCTTGATTAGACACACCAACACTATCTTACCTACCTACTTAATCTATTCTTTAATTAATACATTAGAATTCCTAACAAATTTTTTCTCATTCCAATGAAATGGTGGTTTAAACAATTTTGCATCATTAAAATACTTTTCATTTTTTTTAAGATTTTATTTTTAACTGGTCTCTACACCCAGTGTGGGGCTTGAACCACGACCCCGAGATCAAGAGTTGCACGCGGCATTGACTGAGCCAGCAAGGGGCCCCAATGTCATTCATTTAGAAAGTGAGGAATAAATGTAATCTTAACAAAAGGAAAAATTGTAACAGTAAGTATTGTTTTTTAAATAAAAAGCATCATTGAGAACAGGGTTACCACCTCATTTTTCTAGAAATCACAATATATGTAGTTGTACCTGGCAAATATCTACTGAAAGAAATACTACTTTGGGAAATAGTTAATAATTTAAAAATATGAAATAGAAGCACCCATATGAAAAACTACATGGATGAAAATTTTGGCCAATAATCAGGAGTAAGAAAATGAAAAATGTAATAAGAAATGGTTGCCCATATATTCAAGTCCAGTTTTGCAAGGCCTCCAAGAATAATATGAATATGACACTTAATAAGTGTTTGTGTATAGGTGAACATTTCAGTTACTTAGGTTTAAAGATAGAATTTTGACACACTGAAAAGAATTTTTATAATATTAAAGTACTATCTTTATTCTCAGAAAATTCTTTGTAAATGATCTAAGCCATGTTATCTATTCATGTGTATAAAATAAAAATGTGAAAATTATCCTACTTTAATAACTTAAAGTGGAAAGAGGAATAAAACGGAGTTAAATCTTTATTTTCAGCCTTTATAATGTAGCCTAGAAATACTCAGAATAAGAACAGGTCCTCTTACAACAGATATGTTAGGACAAAAGGCCAATTAAATATAAATTAAGCAACAGGTAAAGCTTTTTGTTGTTTCTCTATTAACATGTCTCATAACAATCAATTACAAACATCTTAAATTACAATTTTTTTCATAAGCTTTAAATACCCAAAGAAAAAAGCGTGCAGAAGGCTGGGAAGATGGCAAAATAGGAGAATCCTAAGCTCACCTTGTTCTGACACAATACTGACGTCCACACTGACACATAAACATATCAGTGCAATTAACACGGAAACAACCTGAAGACTGGCAGAACAGACTTTTCACAGTTAATCACAGAGTGAGAGCAACATCAAAAAGTGTAAGAGGAGCAGAGCTAGGGTCAAGAACTAAACCCATGGGGAGACCAACCACCAATGGGAGGGATACCACAAGCATGGAGAAGTGGAAGCATCAGACCTCACAAGAGTATCCAAGGCCCAGGGAGTCTGCATTGAGAGGACAAGTCCCCATAACATTTGGCTTTGAAAACCAGTAGACTTAACATCACCAGTTTTTACAATCACTGGGGCTTAGCTCCAGGAGAGCCAGAGGGCAAAAGGAAACTGAGTCTCCACTCTTAAAGAGCCAGCATAACATATAACCAAGCTGGGACACAGCATAAAAGCAGTAGTTTTAAAAGCACCTGGGGTATTATGGAGATTTATTTACTAATTTCAGAACGTGCCCCAGAGGGACAAGAATCATTAGGAAACTTCTCCAAGAACTAAAGAGCTAATGAGTGCCATTTCTATCCTCCCCCATCCCATAGGCTAGACAGCTGGATGCTTTTTGGAGCCAGCACAAACTCTTCCCACCTATTTTGCTATCACAATGTTTCCTGCCTCCACATTATCCTGTGGAGCCACGCCAACCAACTTGCCCCACTTAGCAAGTGTCCCGAAAAAGTGGCTATTGGCCTAACACACTCTACAAGCAGTCCTGGCAGGGACCAGTACCACTCCAAAGTAATTCCCACCCTGGGGAGAGGGAAAAATAACTACACACACAGTGCACACAGTCCCTGTAGCCAACCCTTATGGCTGGCAGATCAGAGACTGCCTGGCCCATCAGTGCAGTTGCAGCACTGCCACAGAGACTGGGGGCAGGCACGAGATCTAACTTCTGGCCTCATCCACCCATGAAAGCCTCTCAGGGGATAAGGCAGGCTGCATACAGATCAGTGTGATGACAGTCACAAGGGGGGCTGAAAGTAGGCATGTGTTCTGGTGTCTGGCTCCATGTACCAATGAGCCTCTCAGGAGACAACACAGGAGAGTGCCCTGCAGTTCAGTGTGCCTGCAGCCCCAACAGACAGGATGAGGACAAGCATCCAGTGTGGCCACTAATACGGCCCAACTGAATTCAAACTTCAGCGACCAACTTAGATATACATTTATACAGACTTTTATATGCATAAGATGTTATATACGAACCTAATGACAACCATGCATTAAAAAGAATCTACACATGATATAGAATAAATGAAGAGGGTAGGAGAAGAATAAATGAAACAAGATGGGATTGGGAGGGAGACAAACCATAAGTGACTCTTAATCTCACAAAACAAACTGAGGGTTGCTGTGGGGAGGGGGTTGGGAGAAGGAGGCGGGGTTAGGACATTGGGGAGGGTATGTGCTATGGTGAGTGCTCTGAAGTGCTCTGAGTGCTGTGAAACCTGGCGATTCACAGACATATACCCCTGGGGATAAAAATATATTTTATGTTTATAATAATAATAATTATTATAATTATTATTATTTTTAAAACAGAAAAAGAAAACTGAAGAGAGAAATCCAAGCGTAACACAAAAGGAAGCCATCAAACCACAATGGAAGAGAGCAAGAGAAGAAGAAAGGAACAGAGAACTAGGAAAACAACCATAAAACAAATAACAAAATGGCAATAAGTATATACATATCAATAATTACTTTAAATGTAAATGAAATAAATGTTCCAATCAAAAGATGGTGAGTAAATGGATTAAAAAAAGACTCATCTACATGATAAGCTCAAGAGACTCACTTCAGACCTAAAGATATATGCAGACTTAAAATGAAGGGATGGAAAACCACTTACCATGCAAATAAAAGTGAAAAGAAAGCCAGAGTAACAATACTTTCATTGGACAAAACAGACTTTAAAACAAAGACTGTACCAAGAAAAAAAGTAATGATAAAGGGAACAAGCCAACAAACGGATAGAACAACTGTAACTATTTTTGCTCTCAACACGGAAGTAGTAAATAAAGGAACTATGAACAGACTTCAAGGAAGAAGCTGACAGTGACACAGTAATAGTAAGGGCCATTAATACACCGCTTACATCAATGGGTTAGTCAGCCAGATGGAAAATCAACAAGGAAATAGTGGATTTCAGTGACACATTGGGCCAGACGGACCTAACAGATATTCAGCACATTCTATCCAAAAACAATAGAATATACAGTCTTTTCAAGTACACATGGAACAATGTCCAGAATAGGCTGCATGTTAGGCCACAAACAAGTCTCAATAAATTAAAAAATACTGAAATAGTATCATGCATGTTTTCTGACCATAACAGTATTAAATTAGAAATGAAACAGAAGAAAAAATCTGGAGAGAACACAAATAAATGGAGGTGAAATAACATGTTAGTAAACATTGAGTGGGTTAACCAAAATATAAAAGAAATTTAAAAAATGCATGGAGACAAATAAAAATGAAAACACAATGGTCCAAAATCTTTCAGATAAAGCAAAAGCTGATCAAAGAGATAAATTTATAACAATACAGACATACCTCAAAAAGCAAGAAAGATCTCAAACAAACTTTATAGTTAAAGGAGATAGAAAAAGAACAAATCCCAAAGCCAGCAGAATAAAGGAAATAAAGATTAAAGTAGAAAGAAATGAAATAGAGACAAAAAAAAAAACCAATCAAAACAATAACAACAAAACCCTCCTTAAACGATAGAATAGATCAATGAAACCAGGAGCTGGTTCTTTGAAAAGATTAATAAAATTGATAAACTTTTCACCAGACTCATCAAGAAAAAGAGAGAGGACTCAAATAAATAAAACCAGATATGAAGAAGGAAAAAAAAATACAATGGCACAGAAATACAAAGAATTATAAAAGAATGTTATAAAAAATTGTATGCCAACAAACTGGGTAATGTTGAAGGAATGGAAACATTCCTAGAAACGTAACACCTTCCAAAACTGAATTTACTTCCAGTAAGAAATAGAAAATTTGAACAGATCAATTCAATCAGTAATCAAAAAACTCCCAAGAAAAGTCCAGGACCAGATGGCTTCACAGGTTGAATTCTACCAAACATTTAAAGAGGAAGAAATATCTATTCTTCTCAAACTATTCCAAAAAATGGAAGAGAAAAGAAATCTTTCAAATTCATTCTACAAGGTCAGCATCACCCTGACATCAGGTAAAGATAATATAAAAAGAGAGACGTACAGGCCAATCTCTCTGATGAACATAGATGCAAAAATTTTCACTGAAATATTGGCAAACCAAATCAAACAATACATTAAAAAATGATTCATCACAACTAAGTGGGGTTTATTCCAGGGATAAAAGTGTGGTTTGATGTTCATACATCAATCAACATGATATATCACATTAACAAGAGTTAGGACAAAAAAAATCATCTCAATAGATGCAGAAAAAGATTTGACAAAGTACAACATACATTCACGATAAAAACTCAAAAAAATAGGTTTGGAGGTAACATTTCTCAACATAATAAAGGCCATATATGAAAAACCCACACTGAAATCACACTCAATAGTAAGAAACTAAGAGCTCTTCCTCTACGATCGAGAGCAAGATATGGATATGGATATCTACTGTCACTACTTTGATTCAGCACAGCTCAGAGCCCTAGCCGCAGCAATCAGCCTAAAAATAAATATATGACATCCAAATTCGTAAAGAAGCAAAACATTTAGCATTTGCAGATGACATAATATTATATAGAGAGAACCTTACACACTCCACCAAAAAATACTAGAATAAGTAAATTCAGTAAGGTCACAGAATACAAAATCAATATATAGAAATCAGTTGCATTTCTCTGTACGAATGATGAAGTGAAATTAAGAAAACAATCCCACTTATAATTGCATTAAAAGGAACAAAATACTTAGGAATAAATTTAACCAAGGAGTGAAAGACCTGTACTCTGGAAACTATATAACATTGATGAAAGAAATTAAAGATGACACAACAAATGGAAAGATACTCCACATTCTAGGATCAAAGGAACTAATACTATTAAAATGTCCACACTTCTCAAAGCAGCCTACAGAGTCAATGTAATTTCTATCAGAATACAAACAGCATTTTTCACAGAACTGGAACAAATAATCCTAAAATTTGTATGGGATCACAAAAGACCTCAAATTGCCAAAGCAAACTTGAGAAGGTAAAAAAAGGCTGGAGGTATTATAATTCCAAATGTGAAGATATAACAAAGCTAAAGTACTCAACACAGTAGAATACATACAGATCAATAGAACAGAAGAGAGAGCCCCAAAATAAACCTACACTTATATGGCTAATTAATCTAAAACAAAGGAGGCAAGAATATACAATGAGGAAAAAAACAGTTTTTTCAATAAACGGTGCTGGGAAATCCAGACAGCTATAGGCAAAAGAATAAAACTGGACCCATGCATTAAAGACCTAAATGTGAAATCTGAAACCATAAAAATCCCCAAAGAAAACATAGACAGTAAATTCTTTGATATTATAAAATCATTTTTCTACACATGTCTCCTCAGGCAAGGGAAGCAAATGCAAAATTAAACTATCGGGACTACATAAAAATCAAATGCTTTTTGCACAGCAAAGGAAATCATCAACAAAACCAAAAGGCAACTAACCGAATGGGGGAAGATGTTTGCAATGGTGTATCAGACAAGGGTTAATATTCAAAATATATAAAAAAACTTACACAAGTCAACACCAACCCCCCCAAATAATCTGATTAAAAGTGGGCAGAGGATCTGTATAGACATTTCTCCAAAGTAGTAATAGAGATGGTTGACAGACACACAAAGAGATGGTCCAGACCACCAGCCACCAGGGAAATGCGCATCAAAACCACAACGGGATGCAGCGGACACCTGTCCGAACGTCCGAAACACACACACACACACACACACACACACACACAGGAAATAACAGGTGCTGGTGAGGGTGTGGAGAAAAAGGAATCTTCCTGCACATCGGAAATGCAAATCTGCGTAGCCACTCTGGAAAGCAGTATGGAGGTTCTTCAAAAAATTAAATATAGAATTACCTTGACTTTGTAATTCCACTGAGGGTAATCTACTGAAGGGAAACAAAAACATGAATTCGAGAAGATAACGTACCTCTATGCTTACTGCAGCATATTTATAATACCCCAGTTGTGAGAGCGACTCAAGCGTCCATCCGTAGACGAGAGGATAATGAAGCTGTGGCGCGCGCACACACACACACACACACACACACGAACACGACTCGACACTGGAAGGACGAGACTTGCCATTTGCGACAACGTGGATTGAACGAGAGGGCAGGTTCCTGGGTGAAGTCAGTCAGAGGACGACAAATACTGCACGATTTCATTCATATGTGGAATTTAAGAAACAAAACAAATGAACAAAGAAAAAAGAAGACAAGCAAAATACCAGACTCCTTTTTCCTAAAAAAGATATTTACTTATTTATTTATTTTTGAGAGAGAGAGAGAGAGAGAATATGAGTGGGGAGGGAGAAACAGACTCCCTGCTGAGCACCCCCCCAACATGGGACTTGATCTCAGGACCCTGGGATCATGACCTGAGCCAAAGGCAGATGCTCAAGCCACTGAGTCATCCAGGTGCCCCAAATACCAGATTCCTAAATACAGAGAGAGGGAGGTTGTCTGTGGGGAGGTGAGTCGGGGCATGGGCGAAACAGACAAAGAGGATGAAGAATCCACTTATGGTGACGAGTGCTAAGTCATGCACAGAACTGCTGGATCATTATAGGGTACACCTGAAGCTAACAAAATGCTATGTTTTAGTTATAATTCAATAGAAAAGAAAAAATCATGTCACCTGCAAAATGTGACAGGAAGCTTTTTCTCTAAAAGTCCTTCTTGACAAATTGGGCAGATATCCTCTGAATCAATTTCCTTCTGTTTAATGTAGCCATCTTCTTCAATACGCACAGTTTCATCAATAGTTTCTTGCTGGGGAGTTTGAACTCGATGTATCCCTCGAAGCAAGTCACTGATTTCTCCTTCCACGAGACCTAACTGCAAAGCAGCTAGTGAAAAATTCCAAAGTATTAAAATTCAATGGCAAAATTAGAGATACAGAAAAGTAATCATTTATACTAAAAATGAGAATTTTCTTTCAAATATCAGAAAGATAGTTTTGATTGAATCATTATACCTGCATTTACCACTTTTTGTATTTTTCAGAACCAAAAGGTCAGGAAAGAGTCATTTATAAAAAGAACAGAAGTCATCTTTTTTTCTCATAACTGAGAAGAGTCAGTGCAAATACTGCATTTATAAAGCTTTTGCATTGATTATATGATAGCGCTCATGCTTGGATTGGTGTCATAATCATGTCCTACACTTTGATCTGTTCAACTTGCCCATAAAAATATTTCATCAACATATAATCGGAAGAAATGGGCATAAAGACATCAAAGGGAAGCAGGGATAGCTGGGTGGTCAGTAGGGTCACTATCTGTTACGTGAATAACGGATGAACGGGTAACAGGAGAGCGAGACTCAATTGTGTCTACGAGAGTGTCTTGGTAGCCACATCTGTCACAGATTTGGTGAGTATTCCTCAGGACAATCTATTATGAGCTATGCAGCTTATAACCTTGGGATGTGCATTCTTTGAATTATGAATTTTCTCTACCCTGCTGTCTTTATAAGAAATTATTTTCTAATATATACAGCTTTGATCCCAGATTCTTTATTCTCTGGCCGATCTCAGGCGCTCTTCCGTTTCTCATTCCTTAACATGTCATAATTCAAATGACATCTGTTATCCGTGCCCCTGAATTCTATTCATTTTATACATCTATTCATTTTACAAAAATACATTTTAAAAATATTTACAAGATAATGAAAAGATTAATTTCTCTGGGAAGTCTCCCAATTAAACACGAAAAATACTGAAAACATCACAGGCACATTTCAATACAGAAATCTCTGCTCCATGTATGAGGTGGGGTGGAGGTGGAATTAACAGGGTAATGTACTCTAATTTCCCATTACTTTGGAGGATGAAGGCTATTTGTCACAGAGACAGAGTGACATCTGCACTCTAAAAAAATGGGGAGGAAAACAAAGACCAAAAATTGTGCTTTAGGGAATAAATATTTTCTAAAGCAGCAGAATTACTGAAACATAAAAGCTCGTAAGAGGAGCTGGTCATAAACTGTCCTATGCGGTATAATATGAACTGGAAAATGCAAGGGAGAAACAAGCTCTTCTGAGATAATTTGGAAAAATTAACATATGAGACCATGAAAGAGTATTCTTTTACAAAGAAGAGTGAGAAAGCGAACCTTATCAGAAGGCAATGGGAGATGTTCAAAGAAAAGTGAAGTGAAATACAAAGGAGGCACAGACAGAATAAACATTGTCACTGAACAGGCAGTGACAGATACATGAAATGGTGTTTCCCTTCTGTTATTTCTTTGTGTATTTACAAAAGTTATATGAAGGCATTTTAGATCTTCTAAGGATACGTTAGATGTATGGGAGAATGAAACTGTTCTCTTATTTAAGTTTAGTAGGAATAAATAGATTATAATGAACCTTGTATCTGGCACTGTTCCATGTTTTGTATGATAGCCTTTTTTTATAAAACTATAGAAATATTATTAACATTACAAAGTATATCTTCATATTTTTAAATTATTTTCTTTGGGGACTTAAGTATTTTGTTCATGTCTTTCATTATATGGTTAAGTAATAATATGACCTAAACATGAATCCCAAAGCAAAACTAGCAGAAAATTGATAAATTGTGGAAATTACAATCAACAAAAGTATTTTATTTATTTATTTTTTAAAGATTTACTTCTTTATTTGTCAAAGAGAGAGAGATAGCAAAAGCCGTGGGAAAGGCAGACAGAGGGAGAAGCAGGAGGGTGATATAGGGCTTCGCCCTGGGACCCTGGGATCATGACCTGAGCTGAGGGCAGACACTTAAATGACTGAGCCCCCCAGGAGTCCCAGCAAAGGTATTTTCAAGACCAATCTTGTAATACATGTGGGTGGCAGACATAAAAATATTAATACTTTTAATCTAAAATCCAATTACTGAGACTTTAGGCCAAAGATCCAATTGGAAGAAGAGAAAACATCATGTACAAAGAATATAACAAGTAGTTAGAAATAAATTTAATGACTAACAATAGAAGAATGTTAACTAAATTCTGATACACCATATTCAGTGAAATAATGTTAGCCATCGATGACTTTAATTACAGAGATTACATAGCACTGAAAATGTTTATAAAGTAACAGTGTGTGATGAAGGCAGAAGACAGAATCCCCATGGAGTATTAGGCAGACATAAATACAAACTCAAAAAGGAAGTAAGAAAGTATAAAAGGGTTTTATCTTTGTAATGCGAATTACAAAAAAAATTCCTTAAATGTGGTTCTTATTTTTTTTGTACGTATTTAATTAAAAAAGGAACAGATGGCATCTCTAGACAAAAATAAGAAGAGAAAGGGAGAAGGGAAGAGCTCAGGAAGTCGGTTTACACGTCGCTTCTGTCTGCTGTCAGCCGTGGAACCTTCAGAATCTCCTTTATAAAAGAAGAGGGGAGTTGAATAAACTCAGTTTCTCTAATGCCAACATTTACAAAATGAAGAGAAGGATAAATTTTGACTCTTAGTTATTTGTCCCTCAGCTCCCTATAAAAAAACAAACTATCAAAGGAAAGAATAGAACTATTGGGTGATAAATAAAGGTTTGGCCTGATATAAAAAACTGGTATCTTTATTATAAAATTCCTGGGTAATCATCTTTGTAAGTCTTCAAAAAAAAAAGTCTCATGTTTTTGATATGCAGGATGAGTGTACAAATAATAGTTTCCTGATATGTTTTAGGAGAATCTAGGAATGATATTCAAAACACTCTTGCCCCATTACTCCTAACCATCTCCTCCATTATGTACATATTTTACATAATAAATATTTATAGCCTCCTTTAAGTTAATTTTTATGTATGTTTGCTCTAGCTTTCATTTACATTATAAATTTTATTGATGTGCAAATAGGATTTTCTCAATGTTGATTAAAACTCCTTTTATAAAGATTTTTTTTTAAATTTTTTTAAAGATTTTATTTATTTATTTGACAGAGAGAGATCACAGGTAGGCAGAGAGGCAGGCAGAGAGAGAGAGAGGAGGAAGCAGACTCCCTGCGGAGCAGAGAGCCTGATGCAGGGCTCGATCCCAGGACCCTGAGATCATGACCTAAGCCGAAGGCAGCGGCTTAACCCACTGAGCCACCCAGGCGCCCAAAACTCCTTTTAAATATAAAAGATATACAAGATCTTTTAGTAGGAAGTATTCATTTTTCAAAATTAATGTATAGGGTTAAACATTTAAAGAATTCCCTATTGTAGACCAATATTTATAAAAGGAACAAAACATGGTTTCTGTCTTCAAGACATACAAAGGATAACACAATATAAGTATTACGCTGGTCCATATGAAATCACTATTTTTGTAAATGAAAAAATCCATAAATGTTGGTATTCATATGTTTTGATTTATAAAAAGTACCTAGCAGAGGCTCCTGGCTAATACACAGTATGGTAACTACTTGCCAAGTTCAGTGCTGTAGAGCCGCACTAATAGAGTAGCTGGCTATTAGCCACATGTGGCCACTGAGCACTTGAAATGTGGCTCATGTGACTGAAAAACTAAATTTTTAATTTTGTTTCATTTAAATTTAAGTTGAAAACTGATAATTGATAGTTACTAAAAAATTTGTAAGTATGTTTGTAACGATTCAGGTATCACATGAATCTTTTTTCCAACTGACTACTTTTTGAAATCTAAATGCGGATAAGTTTTTTCGGTTGAAAACAGTATCTGAGATGAGATGCTCTGTATGGATAACATACACACTAGACTTGAGGACAGTATAAAAAATCGCATAATTCTTACACTGATAACATGTTGATATGACAATATTTTGATGCATTGGATTAAATTAACATATTAAAATTAATTTTCCCTATTTCTTCTTATTTTTTGTAGTGCAGCTACTAGAAAATTACACATGTGGTTTACATCCCATTTCTGTTGGACAGCACTGGCACAGAAGCTCATGAAAATGATCTCAAACTGGGGAGATGAAATGGGAGAGGATGTGACCATCTGACGTCAGGTGGATACAGAGCGAAGAAATACTAAAGAAAACGATATGTATGGTTTCACAGAAACTAATCATCGTGCATGAAGGGGTTGGAGAGAACACAATGTAGAGAATTAAGTCTCCAGTGTGAAGGAGGCAGCAGCAAAGTGCGGGCAAGGAAAGGGGCTCCGAGGAATGCGACGCAGGGCTTGTGAAGACGGACAAACGTGAGGACGGACAGAGGAGAACTCCGCTGAGACGAAGGGAGGGTGTCACGGAAGCAGGATTTAAGAGTGATAGAGAGATGAGGGAAGAAATTAAGAGAGGAAATCAGGAGAACCCATGGTTTCTCATTTTGGAGACTAAAGAAAGCTGACATATGAGGTAGGGCATAAAGACGGGGGCACAGATGGGGAGAAATTTAGTATTTAAAATGCCTGTGGGTCTTGCAAAACTGAGGTGCCCTGAAGTCAGGTGAAGATACTGCTCTGTTGAGAAGATGCTGACATCACTGCTAGAGAGGTAACAGCAGCCACAGAGAATGGGGACATTTCTGAAAGAACGTGTAAAGTGGGGGAAGAGTACAAAAGAAAAATGCGTGTGAAACAGTAACATTAATTTATCTAGCACAACTGTTAAATGTTTATTATAATGTGCTTATATGACAGTTGGGAGGAATTAAACTTGGCTAGTAAAACCAGTACTCTTAGAACTAAAAAACTGAAAATTGATTATTACTTTCTTTATTATCATTATAAACATCCACTAATAAATTTTAAAATGTTATTGCAATTCTTAGGTGGGTCTATGATAGGCCAAGTAACTACATGGCTACAGAAGCAAGTCCCTAACAACAATATCTTTTTTTATAAAATCTACAAATCCAAATGACCTGTAACAAAATTATTTTTCCTTCTCTTTTAGTTCTGAGGACTCCAGAACTTAAAGTTACACAACTATATGCTATACTCTAAGCTCAATTTCAGTGTTGACATAAAACTATTTTATTCTTAAAAATATATATTTATAGATTTTTAAATATATCTATATATATTTTTTTCCATACAAATTTCAGTCAGGAGACCTTTTTAATGAAATCATGTACCATGTTAATTGTCTATTGATGGGATCTAAAAATTACATTTCTTATTTTTCCTGTAATTATAATAATTTTATGTGAATCTTTACTTAGAACACAAAAGGGGAATATTGGCTTCAGAATAACTGGCCATTGTTTCACCCCTTTTTAAATAAAATGCCACTGAATTTGATATGACATATAAAGTTACATTTTTTAATTAAGGAAGAAAAATGTTCAACTGTCTTAAATGTAACAAATGGAGCTATAGCTAGTTGTTAGACTGTCTAGGAAAAGAATTCTTTAAATTTAGACTATGTCCAAACAAAAAATCACCAAAATTGTTAACTTCAAAAAATAAAAGAAAAAAAACACAACTTACATTCATGAGTTCTTGGAAGTTTGAATTTTTTCAACAAGACCCTAATATTCACAGACAGAAAACCAAAATAAAACATTTATTTCTGATACAACTGAAAAATAAATATTTTGTTTTAATCTTAAGACAGGAATAGCATTATAAAATTTATAAATAAACTTAATACTCATCAGTTTTCTGTTATAATAGTAGTTAAATATGTTAACTATACCGAGATAAAAAAAAACTCATGCAAAAGATAGTAAATACATGTTTTACAGTCAGCATATGTGAAAGAAGTATGATAAATGAAAATAAACGACATTTATAAAAGAGATCTGTCAGAGGGAGTTCATGCATTTCTTCAGGACGTATGGCTGCTCACAGAGACAGTCAGTGAGGGAACGGAGGTATTCATAGTACTTCCTTTAAGCTGCTCTACAGGTTGCTTACTCCTGAAAATGGAATAATTTTCTGAAGCATACCAAATGACTGTTTTCCTCCATATATAACTTTAATGTACGATAATAAAAACACTTCAAATATCACCAATTAAAATGGAATATGGCTTTTTTAAAAAGTGAGAAAAACAAAGGAAATTCTTACATAAATATATTAAATACACGAATCATATTTCCATTTAGTTTGGTAAATTTTTATTTTATATATATATATTTTTTTTTATTTAATTTTTAAAAATTTTATTTATTTATTTGACAGAGATCACAAGCAGGCAGAAAGGCAAGGAGAGAGAGGGGGAAGCAGGCTCCTCACTGAGCAGAGAGTCCGTTGTGGGGCTTGATCCCAGGACCCTGAGATCATGACCTGAGCCAAAGGCAGAGGCTTCAACCCACTGAGCCACCCAGGTGGCCCTGGTATATATATTTTTAAAAATGAGTTACATTACATAAAAATGAGAACAGAAAGCCCTTGCCCTGAGGAAGCTAGCACTAAATAAAAAATGAAAAAAACCTATTTTAATAAATGTAATTTATTATTTTTAATAATAAAACCAAACTACAAGTTTTGAAAGGACCATATTTTATATCTTCCATGCTAACTACAGCAAATTGTGTTAGCAATGCTGAATAAAAACTGATAAAAGGAAACAACAAAAACTTGGTAACTAAAAGCATTGGAAATGACAGATACACAAGATATAAACTCTGCTTAATTTTTTATTTTACTCTCAAATTTTTTTTACTCTCAAATATCAAACTTTCTATAATAATATAATTTATGATTTGTTTGTATATAGATGAGTAAAACAAAATAAGTTGAAAGAATGAAAAAAATGGAAGGAATGGAAAGAATTGTAAACTCTTTCTAACCACTAAATGGAAAGAGCTTTTTTAAATTTCCATTTCTGGGACTCCCCTACAAACAGATTCTGACATTAGAGGAAAAATTTCAGATTTGTTGGAAGCAATCCTCAGTGGAGTCCTACTATCTTCAAAGATTCATAGTAACATGTGTATTGAAAACAAAAATAACAGATTAAAAGTATATCATAATGAAGAAAATTATAATGAATTTATTAAATAATTTGTACTGCATTTACAAAGAAAACAATGCATCATTAGAAAGAATAAAAATAAAATGTATTTGGAGGTTTATTTTTAACTGACAGCAAATAGGAATTCTGTAGTGAGAACATGATCACCGTCAGTGATGGGAATCACGGAGGTTTTTCTTTTTCTTCATAGTTAGATTTCACATCTGTACACAAGGAGACCCTAGGAAGTGACTTTTTTCTTACCAGAAACATTTAACATTTAAACCTTGCGGCGGTGGTAGGGTGTTTCTCAAGTTAAACCTCACTTCATTTTCAGAATGAAATAAAATACCGCCCAGCACACTGCAACACTGTAGCCATGTTACGGTCACACCCTCCCAGGACTGACCCCCTGTCCTGGGCACCCGCGGGGAGAACAGGTGCACCTCGCAGTCACTCACCAGCAGATGTGCTTGCAGAGCTCCCCGCCCTCCAGAAACGTGGCGCAGTTGCAGACGTGAGGATTCCCTAAAAACACCTTTAAAGGAAAATGCATCTTCAGGAGAAACCCTCGGTTAATTTTTGGAACCAGAATAAAATTAATCTAACGGGTCACAGGCGCGAGTGGGATTTTGGGAGCCGCTCAAGCCCAGGCCTCCGCGCACTCTTGGTCTCGACGGACTGTGTTGCCGGTCGGGACTCGGGGACCCACACCCCGGCCGCCGATGGGAAATTTCTCCTGGAAAAGGCCGCCGTGTCCTGCCGAGGACCAGCCCACGCTGGGTTTCTGCTGTTTGGTGCGTCTACACCCGCATCACATCTTATGGAGAAGACGCGTTCACCGAGTCTGCCCCGGACGGACACGGATGCATGACAGCGTTCTTAGAGACGAAGTGACGGAAGGGACAGGAGGAACAGGAGGGACAGAGGGGACAGATGGTGTCTGAAAGGGGCCGGTGACTCGCACTCGGTCCGGAAAGCGCAGGACACAGAATGTGCGTTTCCTGACTCGGCCCTGGGGGTGGGGCCACGGCGCTGAGAGCGGCCCGAGTGGAGGACGCGGACATGGACAGGGACACGGTCACTGTCGCGGACACGACACGGACACGGACGGGGACAAAGATGGGGACACGGACAAGGACGGGGCACTGTCACAGACACGGTCGCGGAAGCAGACAGGGACATGGTCACTGTGACTGTCGTGGACACGACACGGACACGGACGAGGACACAGACGGGACATGGTCACAGACACGGACGTGGACAGGGACATGGTCACGGACACGGTTGCAGACACGACACGGACACGGACGGGGACATGGACAATGACGGGGACACGGACAAGGGCAGGGAAACCGTCACAGACACCGTCGCAGATGGTGACACAGTCATGGACACGGTCACGGATGGGGACAAGAATGGGGACACGGTCATGGACACAGACATAGTTGCAGACACGACGCGGACACGGATAGGGACACGATTGTGGACACGGACGCGGACACAATACAGATGAGGACACGGACAAGGACGGGGACAGGGACATGACACGGACAGGGTCACGGACACGAGGCGGATACAGACACGGTCGCGGACATAACGCGGACGCAGGCACGGACGGGGTCGTGGACGCAGACACGATCAGGACACGGACATAACACGAGCACGGTCACGGACACGGTCGCGGACACGGACGCGGTCACGGACACAGTCGCGGACACCGACAGGGACGCGGACACGACGCGGAAACGGTCACGGACTCAGTCAAGGACGCGGACACGGACACGGACACGCTGTCCCCACCGCAAACCGAGCGTTCTGGGCGCGGCCCTGCGAGCGCGCACGAGCGGGTCTTCCTGAGCCCAGCGGCCGCCGAGTGCGCAGCGCCCGGGTCATTCCAGTCCGCGTCAGGGGTGCGGGCAGGTCGTGGGTCTCCGAGTCACGGCGCCAGGACCCCCGGGACCGTCGCCTGCCGGCGGACCCCGAGTCTCAGCCCCTTATCTGGAGCTGGAGACCGGCCCGGCCGGGGTCCCGACGCGCAGGACGGAGCTTCACCGGGGCGTGCGGGGGCGTGCGGGCGGCCGGGGGACTGCAGGGGTGGCCAGGGGGGAGCAGGTGGGGCGCGGGGCGGGAGCGGGACACGGAGCGGGAGCAGGAC
>NC_081559.1:191590-250235 GCF_022355385.1 Mustela nigripes
GCGGGGCGCAGGCGGGGCGCAGGCGGGGCGCAGGCGGGGCGCAGGCGGGGCGCAGGCGGGGCGCGGGGCGGGAGCAGGACGCGGGGCGCAGGCTGGACGCGGGGCGGGAGCAGGACGCGGGGCGGGAGCGGGACGCGGGGCGCGCTCACTCGGAAGTCGCCGCCGTCCCGCGCGTCCTCCCGCAGCAGGAAGCCGGTGGGGCCGGTCTCCCGCAGCAGGTACATGCGGCTGCTCAGCGCCTGCTCCTGCCGCCCGCGCAACCGCTCGCTCACGTGTCTCCGCCTTCCGGGGGCTCCGGGGCCCCGGCGCGGCATCCCGCCCGGCTGCGGCCCAGCGGCCCTCTCCGCGGCGCCGTCTCCATAGCAACCGCACGCGCTGGTCGCCTCAGTGACAGCGGCGGCGGTCCCCGGTTTCCTTCCGGGCGCGCCTTGTGCCAAGCCCAGGCTGACGTCCCACGCCCCGCCGGCCCCGCCCCGGCCGACCCCGCTCCCCGCCCCCCCCGCCGCGGCGCACGGGCCCCTCCCGCCAGACGGGCTGGACGAGGGCCCCGAAGCCACCACCGTGTCCCTGCCTCGCGGCCCTTCCGCTCTCCGCGCGGGCTGGGCCGCCGAGTTCCCACGGGCGCCGCCGTCCGTGCTCCGCGCGCTGCCGGGATCGGGGGGCCTGTGTTGTCCACCCGGGAGCCCGCGGGCACGTGTCGGGCCCTCGTGTCGCTCCGGCGCTTCCCAGGGGCTCCGGGTGTGCGGAGGCCAGAGGACGCCCCCGACGGCACCCGGAGCCCCGCGTCGGACCCGAAACGGGCCGCGTGCAGGGGCGCGTCTCCGAGCTGCGTCCCGGGTAGGGGTGGGGCCGGGTGGCCCGCGGGGTTCGCTGACGCGGTCCCCTGAGTCCGCACCCGCCGCGCGGACAGGACCCTCGGAGACACGCCGCCGGGCTCCACCGGTGCGACTGTCGCTGCGCCGGCTCCGGGACGCCGGCACCCGGACGCGGACAGGCCCTGGCCCCGCAGGGCGAGGACGGGTGGGCGGGCCCGGTGCGCGGGTCGCCGGTGGGAGCCGCGACGGGGCTGCGGCGAGAGCGGGGCGGGGGGCGACGAGGGGCCGCTGGCGCGTGTGACACCGACGGACACACGCTCGGTCCTGCATCCCGGTCCGCCCTTAGGCCGTTTCAGGACCACGTTCCAGGCCCTGACGGCTGAGGACTCGGAGCCGAAGTGGAAGGCGCTGCGCCGGGGAAGTCCGCGAAGCCGCAGGACCGCGTAGACGGACGGCTGAGTCCCGGCGCTCCCGCACCCGCAGCATCTGCCCGCGCGTGGCTCGACGGGACGCGCCGGCTGCGGACGGGCGGTTGGTCCCGCGCACCGTCCCTGCCGTCGTGTCGCGCGCGCACAATGCGCGTCTCGCGGAATCCCCGTGACGTGGCGGTGACGTGTGACGACGTGACGCGGGGCGTTAAGGGTCACCCGGACGAGGAGCTCGTGCACAGCAGCGCATTCTCTTGAAAACGCCGCGTTTTGGGGCGCCTGGGGGCTCAGTGGGTTAATCCTCTGCCTTCAGCTCAGGTCAGGATCTCAGGGTCCTGGGATCGAGCCCCACATCGGGCTCTCTGCTCAGCGGGGAGCCTGCTTCCTCCTCTCTCTCTGCCTGCTTGTGATCTGTCTGTCGGATAAATAAATAAAATCTTAAATAAAAAACAAAAAATCGTCGCGTTTTGCCCAATGTCATGCGGTGACGCCGGCTCCGGGTGCGGGCGGGAAACGTCATTTCCGGAGGCCCCACGCTGGGGACGCGGGAGGCTCCGCGGGGCGAATTGCGGGTTCGCGAGCTGCACTGCGGGCGGCCACGGAAGCGGGAATATTCGCACTTCCGGCACGTTGGGGCGCGCGGGGGCGGGGCTGCGGCCGGGGGGCGGGGCTGTGGCCGGGGGCGGGGCTGCGGCCGGGGGCGGGGCCTCGAGGCTTGAAACGCGGGCCCTGCAGGTGACCCCGCGGGTGACCCTGGCTCCTGCCGCTCTCCGCAGCCGAGGGACGTAGTTCGGTCCCGATCGCGGCCGGAAGCGCCTCCGTCGAGGCTCGGGTGGCATTGCGCGGTCCCGCAGGGGACGGAAGGGCCGGGCGGCCGCGGCGGGTCCCCGACGCGCTGGGTGCGGGAGTCGAGCTTCCGACCTTGCGCGCTGTGAGGGGCTCGCGGGACGCGGGGACGCGCGGGCGTCGCCTCCGCTGCTGTGCGGTCACCCGGAGCCTCACCGCGGTGGCTGCGGGCCCCACGCTGGCCTCTCCGGGCCAGGCCGAGGCCAGCGCGGGGCGACGACCGCGAGGCCGGAAGGAAACGCGCCGGGGCGATGCGGGGGGCGATGCGGGGGGCGATGCGGGGAGCGATGCGGCGGGCGAGGCGGGGGGGGGGGGGGGGGGGGGGGGGGGGGGGGGGGGGGGGGGGGGCGGCCGGGGGGGGGGGGGGGGGGCGGGACGGCCGGGGGGGACGGCGCGGCCCGCGGAGGACTCGGGGACTCGGGGAGGTCGGTTTGGAAACGGCTGTCACGTCAACACTTGCCCCGACGGAGCGACCTTCACGAGGAGGCTTAAGTGATGGGCGGGGACGATCGCCCGCGTAGACCCGTGCCTAATAAAGCTCCGACGTGAAGGAGGAGGAGGCTCATTTACGGAGTAAAATAGCGACGGGCGGACGGAATCGGAGAAGCCCCGACTCCTTCATTCGCGTGGACATTTCACCCAGTGGGACTCGGCGCGCTTCGCCCCGGACCCGACTGCCCGTCTCGGGCCCGAGCATCTGCACCACGTCACTATCCTGTTTACTGTTCTTGCTTGTTGGGTTTATGTTCGGGTTATTCCCGTGGGTCGACAGCTCTCCTCTTACGGCAGAACTTCTCTGTTTTCTCTGTTCCGTGGAGTCCCTCCTCAGTTGGTGTGAATGATTTCGCAGGACGAGGACGTGAGTTATCTACCTTCTGTCATCTTGAACGACCTGAATTGTCCTAAAACAGCTTTCACAGGTACACCACAGTTTGGCTCACTATAAACTGCTGGGATGAAAATCTTTCTCACCCTAAAATATTGCTATACATCTCACAGTGATCCGTGATATAGAACACGTAACGCTGAGGCCAGTCCAATTTTTAATTCTTTATATATTAGTAACATTGAAAGCAAATCTTTGTAATAAACACTTCCACCAGGAGCATTTCATGAGTTTTCCATTTCTATGTGCTCATGACTTTTCCAGTTACCGCCTTCTCACTGATTTTTAGTTTCATGCTTTTGTGTTCAGAGAAGATACTCGGTATGATTTCAGTCTTCTTGAATTTTCTGAGACTTGCTTTGTGCCCTAACATATTCTAGAAACATAGCTTCATATCCTAGCAAACAGGCCTGACATCCTAGGAATGTGAGCTTGAGAAGAGTACGTGTTACGCTGTTGTTGATGGTATGTTCTGTATATATCAGATCCATTTGGTCTACGGTGTTGTTCAAATCTGCTGTTTCCTAATTGATTCTCTGGATTAGCTGTCCATTGTTGAGACTGGGTTATTAAAGTCCCCAACTATTATTGTATTATTGTTATTTCTCCTTTTAGCTCTGTTAGTTTTGGCTGATTATTCATTTAGGTGTTCTGATATTGGGGACATAAATATTTACAGTTGTTACACCTCTTTGATGTATTCACCCACTTATTATTATATAAAGACTTTTCTGTAATTGACTGAAGTCCATTTTATCTGATATAAACATAGTGACCCTGACCTTTTTTTAAATTACTATTTGCCTGAAGTGCGTTTTTCCATCTTTCACTCAGTTCATACATCTTTAAGGCTAATGTTAGTTTCTCTTTCATTTTTTATTTTTATTATTTTTTTTGTTTTTTAGTAAACACAGAGCTTGAGCTCATGACCCTGACATCAAGACCTGAGCTGAGATCAAGAATCAGATGCTAAACTGAATGAGCCATCCACCCCTAAAATGAGTTTCATAAAGACAGCATATTGTTGGATTTTCTTTTTATCCATCCAGCAATTCTGTATCTTTTATTTGGAGAATCTGATTTGTCTTTAATCATTGGTAAGTAAGAACTTACTATTGCCATTTTGTTAATTGTTTTTGGTTTTTGTTTTTTTTTTTGAAGATTTTATTTATTTATTTGACAGACAGAGATCACAGGTAGACAGAGAGGCAGGCAGAGAGAGAGGAGGAAGCAGGCTCCCCGCTGAGCAGAGAGCCTGATGTGGGGCTCGATCCCAGGACCCTGAGATCATAACCCGAGCGGAAGGCAGTGGCCCAACCCACTGAGCCACCCAGGCGCCCATTTCTGGTTTTTTGTAGATCTGTTTTTCTGTTTCTTATCCTCCTGTCTTTTTGTGTGTGTTTTGGTTTCTTTTGTTATTAGTATACTTTGATTTCTTTATGGTGTTCTTTTGTGTAATAACTACAGGATTTTTTTCTTGAAGTTAATAAGGCCTACGGAGCATATCTTAACATTGGAACATTGGACAATTCCAACTGTCCAAAAATAAAGTTGGGCTTTTATCATGTTTGAAGATTCCCATCACAGAAAACAATTAAAGGCATACTGAATTGGCATATTCTGGGAATACTGCAGAAGGTTTTCTTGCAAAAGTGAAAGATTATCCTAAAGATCCTCTAAGGGACATTTTTGATTTCTTAGAGTCTATAATTATCAGATGAATGTTGTCTTAAAGCTTATTTGAACTAGTTTCCTCTCACTGTTTACTTGCTTGTAGAAACCATGTCAAACTTAAGATTTATTATATAATTTTCAGTGGAATAATCTTTCCTATAAAAATGGGAATGGAAATATTACCTTAGTTGTCATACTAAAAAAAAAAACATACTATTTTTGGGAACCTCATGGGCTGTAATATTAACAGGTTAAATATTTGACATTACGGTCTATGTAAAAAAGAAAATTAATATTTTAAGAGTGTCCTTTTTGTCTTGTTTCATTCTTGACTTGGAAAATACATTCAGTCTGTATCTTTACCCTCCAGATGGTTCTTTTTGTGATGTCATTTTGACACTATTCTTATCTGTATAACAGGAAGTGAATTCAACTGATCTATAATTTGATTATTGGAAATTGCCTTTGTAACAAATGAAAATACTTAACATTCTTAAAGTAAAGCTATAAGAATATTATACATAGAAAAATATTACATTTCTAAGCAGAATGAATGAAAATGTGGTGTGTGTGTGTGTGTGTTTTCATAGTCAGAAAAAAAAAAAGGTACTTTGACCTAACCCATGTGGAAAATCTCCTGGGTTTTTGGTGGTGCCCTGCAGCAAAGAGTCACGTGAATACTGTCCCCTCTTTTGATGCCCAAAAGTAGTTTCCTGAACTTCACTGTATAGTTTTAGATATCTTTAGTCAATATTGGCAAAGGTAAGTAAGGCAAAAAAAAGGGAAGGGTTTAGTGTGCCTCCATGTCTGGGCCCTAGTGATTCTCCTGTTTGGAGTATCCAGTGAATGGAGGGCAGCATGCCTCACTGTACCCCTGTTTGGAGCTATCTGGACAGAAGTAGACAGTGCATTCAACAAGGGTGCATAGACAAGTCTGACTTAGTGGCCTGGCTCATGAAGACGACCTAGGCTTTCCTCTTTTGAAACTGAGCTAATACTCAGGGGGAAGATTCTGGAGATGATTGTGATAAGCAGATCTGTAATATGCTTCATAGGCACACTAATAGCAGAATGCTAGAGTAGAGCTCTGTGGACTCCTGATGCCACAGTCTTGGGAGCTACTATGAATCTAAACTACTTTACAGCCCTAACCTCACAGAAGACCATCCCTATTATGGTTCCTCCTTCCAAATTATTGTCATTTCCCACTCACTCATGTCAAAGTAGTTCAACAAGGAGGCCATTAGCCAAATCAAAACCTAAGGCGGAGTCAGTGCACTCAAATCTGAGAAAAACAAACAAACAAACTCTAGAACAACCAACCACTGCTAACAAAGCTTTTACAAATAAGGTAATTACTTAAGCTATAGCTAATCAAATAATTTCCTTGCTTTGCTGTATCTTCTCTGTAAAATCTTTTCTCCTCGCTCCCATAGGCAGAGCACTCCTAAACACCTCTGGTTTGGTGCTGCCTGATTCAAATCAATGTATGCTCGAATAAACTCTTGAAAATTTTGATGTGCCTCACTTTATAAAGCTTACTACAATAAATCCTCTTGCTTGAATTAGCCTCAGTGAGTCTCTGCCTTTTTTTTTTTGGTGACCAGATGAGTAACTAAAAGGAGGTTCTGGATTAACTTTGTTTGAAGAGATAATTAAAAAAAAAACGAGGGGTCTCACTTATGGACTCAAAATGTCTTAGAAATCAGTGGGATTTGGATGATAATGGGAAGACCCCAAAACAAATGTCAACTTGCTGGGATAGGTAACACAGAAGAAAGACTAGGTTGGGCAAGAATGTTTTGAGTCTAGGTTTAAGTGTGTTAAGACTGTGATGCCTGTTGGACTTTTAATAGAGATACATACTTAATAGCAGGATATATCAGTCTGGACTTGTCCCCCCCTTTCATAGCCTTATTTGCTATGAAATTTCTTTTATATTGAATTATTTATAATTAAGAATTTTGATAATGGTTTAACTGGCAAATTGACATACTAAGAAACATCAAACTAATATAGCATCATACTATTAATAATTAATGTTTAAGTCTTTTAAAATAACTTCATTATTGTTATTTTTGCCTTCTGCACTTTGATCATAGAATTGCAATTCATACAATTTGAATATTTCTTTCAATTGGTAGTATGTTTACTTTAAGTTAATAAAGTATGGTGCTGGGGCACCTGGGTGGCTCAGTGGGTTAAGCCGCTGCCTTCGGCTCAGGTCATGATCTCGGGGTCCTGCGATCGAGTTCCGCATCGGGCTCTCTGCTCAGCAGGGAGCCTGCTTCCTCCTCTCTCTCTGCCTGCCTCTCTGCCTACTTGTGATCTCTGTCTGTCAAATAAATACATAAAATCTAAAAAAAAAAAAGTATGATGCTTTTTTTTACGCAGCAGTCTTTTGTGTATTTTAAATTTAGTATGAGCTAGTTGTTAAAAGGCTGAGAAATTATGAGCTAGCAATAAAATTGTGTTTCTGGAGGCACAAACTTGAGGAATCAAATATAAACTTATAACATCTCCATGATAATTTGGTGATGGAGGTGGACAGTTGGACTCTAGATATCATTTTTCGTTCTGTTGCATTAGAACACTTATAAACCCATATCTGTATTATATTTGGGCTTTTCTTCTTAGTGACCTAAGTGGTAAAGAAAAGCTCTTAACTGTACAGAGATACAAGTTTGCTGCTTGGTGAATTAAAGATACAAATAGAATTACCTTCCCAAACTCCACTGGGCTGTATAGTAAGGGAACATTTTAAAAGACATGAATTCACAAATACAAAAGATGAAAGTGGAGACAACATAATTTTGAAAATGAAATGACCAATGAGTGGCAGACATGGTAGCACACTGGTAAAAGCTGTATACTGAGCTTGGGTTTTAAAAGGTGAGAATTAGTCCAGTTTACCTCGAAGAATTGCAAAAGAGACTGAGGATTTATGGGCTCAGCAACTTCGGGAGTCGGAAGGGGCAATGCGATGATACTCTAAAAATTAAAAAAAAAAAAAAAAAAAAAAAAGATTGAACCTGCCAAGAAGGGGGTTACAGCCCCAGTTCCACTTCCTTTTCTTGAACATTCAGATAACCTCCATCCAGGTAAACCAGCAGAAATTTAGTCTCTGGAGGAGGTGACACAGAGGGCTCTACACTGGGGAACCTTGTGGATACTCAAGGATGTTTACATCATACTGAAAACAGGTATTAAGTGAACATATGCATATTAGAAAATGAGTCCCTGTGCTTTATCCACAACTAGATGACTGGCTGTCAAGCACTTACTTTTGAAGAAGGAAAAAAGAATGAATCTTCTCTAGGGAATCTGCTCAGCCTTAGATGAAAGATCTAAATACCATGCAATGCAATGCAATGCAATGCAATACAATACAGATACAATACAATACAGATACAATACAATACAGTACAACACAGATACAGATACAATACAATACAGATACAGATATAGATACAGATACAGTACAATGCAATGCAATGCAATATGGTCTTCCCCATGACAATGACAAGACCTGGCAAGATCACTTATAGTGACAGAGTCAACGAACCCACCTGCATACTGAGAGTTTTGAACTAGGGTTTTTCCATCACCCACTCTTAATGACCTGGTGAATATGAACACAAAATAGGGAACCTAAGGGAGGCCTTTTACATAAAAACAAATAGCCAAAAGCAAAAAAATTTGAGGTATAAACAGAGACTCTGCAGCGGGAAGAAAACATAAAACATTTTGCACAACCTTTTTAGAGCATTAAGGCTATCAAAATAATAAATAAAAGAAAAAACCTACAATAAAGAAATAGAGGGGAAAAAAGAGCTTTTAGTAATTTTAAATAAGACAGAAGAAAACTCGAGAGGATTGTAACAGCAGAAGAAATCTCTCCAAATGAAACAAACATGGTAAAAACAACAAGAACAAAAAGCAAAACCTGAGTCACCACCATCATCAAGAAACAAAGAGGTTGAGTTTAAGTGACATTGTAATACTTTATGACACAGTAGAAGAGGTCTAAATTCTAATTAATAGAAGTTCCAGAAATAGATCAAAGAAAGGAGAATTAAATATTAAAGAAATAATTCCAAAAGCATTTTCTGGAACTGAAACTGGAAGCGTAACCCATCTGCTGAGGTAGTTAGGGTTGGGCCTTGAGCCATTCCAAGGGGGCGCCCTGCATGCATAGGGGCAGATGTGCAAACCCCATGTGTGTGCTTTCCGTGGTGTTCCTGAGTGCCTCGCTCCGCGGCTCACAAATGTGGAATTCTATGATCACCGGGACAGAAGCTTCTCTATTGTGTGTTTGTATGGTGGGGAGAGACAGACCGAGACGGTAAAGGGTCTGGAATCAGACTCGCTTTTCATTTCTCATCCACACCGGAGCTCAGAGGCATGGCGCGGTGTGTTCAGGTTTCCCGGAGCCGCGACGTCCGAGCCGGCGACCTCCGAGCGGTCCGGCCCCGCCGCCGGTGGTGCCATGGGACAGAGCATCTCCAGGCACGCAAGGCTCGGAGTGTTTCCTCCCACCCGACCCGCCCGTCCTCGGGCCGCCGGCGTCCGGGCTCCACCGGAGCAGCAGACGGAGCGCCCCGGCCGACAGCAGGGAGGAGGCACCGCCGCACCCCGAGGAGAGGAAACCCCGGGCGGACCCGAGCAGCTCCCGCCGCGCCGGCAGCTGCGCTTCTTCCGGAGCCTGAAATCCAGAGTGAGTATGTGACGTGCCTCGGACTTTTACGGGATTTTAGCGTGATTTGCTGATTCTCTCAGAAGTGAAGGGTCCCCAGGGACAGAAGGTTCAGCAATCGCCGCGACGGACCGTCCACTACCCCGTCTCAGGTCATCTGGGTCTCGGCCTTCGGTGGCCGCCGGGCACGGGGTTCCTCTTGCGGCTCCGACCCGCCGGCTCCGCCGCCGAAGCCGGTCCTGCTCAGGCTGGTCGCGTCCGTCGGGTGCGGGTCCTCGCGGCCGAGCGTGCGGCCCCGCACCCCTGCGCCGGCTCCGGCAGGTGCCTTCTCAGGATCGGCCCGGGGGAGGCCACGGGCAGACCAAGACCAGCCGGGCTCGGAGATGCTGGACGCCGACGGCCCTGGGGAGACCGCGGGGGCCGGAGCCGCGTCGCCTGCGCCCCGTTCCGCGTCCCGAGACCTGACCTGCCGGGCCCCGCGGGAAGAGCGGCCGCTGCACCAACGCCGCCCGCACCGCCTCCCGCCTCCCCTCGTGGTGTCCCTAAGGGGTTCACCCCTGCAGAACGCGGGCTGTTTTCTGGGAACCAGGCTTAGGGGCCAGCAGGTGCCTCCTCAATAATGATCAGTTCTAGGAATAAAAGCATTAAACAGAAATTTGAAGTTGAATCATAGCTTTACTCTGACAGGTTTACCTGTGGATGACACGTTCACGCACAGCGACCTAACGAAAGCTCGACGGCACCGGTCGGGGAACTGAGGGGACGCGGGGCGAGCGCGAGCTGCGGCGGAGGCGAGAGAAAGACCTTACCTTCACGGCGGGAAGTAAATGAAAATTAAGAAGTTGCTGGAAAAAAAATAGACACATTAAGTCAACCCAAATACTTTGAACTATTTGCTGTTGGGGCAGAAGAACAAGCGTAGAGGGTCCAGGACAAGCACTGATTCTTGGACTAAGCCCAGGTACAAGCCCGTGGACGACTGCGCAGCTGCCGCCGTGAACCAGACTTCGCGTCTGCTGCGACAAGTCTGATGGGCACCATGTGGCTGAGATGGAGAAATTCGGTAAATTGAAATTGAAGGCAGAAATGCCTTCAGAGGAGACGCCAGAACCCAAGCAGCAAGGACAGCAGGGCCACCAGGTGCTGCGCCTTCCACCTTCTCTCGCGCCTGTGGCTGTTGACCTCGCAGGGCGGGAAGAGCTTAGACCAGGCTTACAGGACTGCTGCCCCTTCCCCATCACAGAATCTGAACTGCTGACCACGAACACGGAGCCTCCTCTCCCGCCGGCCTGGCTGGCGGACAAGGAAAGAAACTTGTGGGTGTGGGGAGAAGCTGGGTGGGGAAACTAACCGGTCCAAGGTGTCAGGCAGACTGTACAATGCAGGTCAATCCCAGAGCCATTTTTTTCTTCAAATGATTTTAATTATCGGAATGCACAAATTTTAAATATGCAAATAAAAAATTTCAAATGTGGTTGGTATGTAAAAAAAAAAAAAAAAACAAAAAACAAACCTTGGATCAAAATAAAATGAACTCCCTGGCTACTTTTAAATAATCTAGTTTTCATCGATTTTGGTGAAGTTGTATTACTTGAGATCTAACAGCATCTAATTGCTTTCAAGTAACTTCTTAGCAAATTGGCCCCAAAGCTTTATCATCGTTTGTCACATATTTAGAATATGTGTATCATGCGATTTGTATTATTCATTCTATAGGTTAATTTAAGTGTAAAAACTAAAAATGAAGAGCTTGGATCGGGTTTTCCCTCCACTAGGTGTCAGCATAACACTGTGATTTTGAATGTTCTTGGCAACAAGGGTTAAATCCTTGCTTGTTCAAACGTATTTTTATTTCTCTTTCCAAGGATGACGATGTGACACTTAGATTTAATAATGTAATCTGTTTTGTATTATAAGAATTATTGTCTACCCAAATGTTCTTTTTTATTGTACCTACTCAAATGAATGTCAGCTGCTTAAATTAGTTAAGCTTTGGTGCTAATCAACATCAAGAGAATGGAAAACGAAAACAATCAATCGCACACAGGAATGACAGCAATGAGTATGCTTCCTGCATTGTGTTTTGGGTTTTCAGTCAGTGGCTTTTTTCTTCAATAAATTATGAAAGACATTTGGCCGATACATCAAAAGTATAACATATCCCTCTTGTGTTATCTAGTTCATAAATATACTTTAAAGGATATGAGCAATAATTGACTAGTTTAGTCCCATGTTGACTGATAAGCTTTTCCGTTAAGAGAACGTGTTGGGTGAATCGTAAGTTAGATACTATTAATGTATTTCTCCCTCTCTGACTACCCAGTATAGCATTAGAGGCTTTGGCTTTGTGTTAACCTTGATTCATTAGAACACAAGCTTCATCTTCTATTAAATAGGGAAAACATGAATATTCATGAAAATTATTTCATTTGAGTTCTATTTTCCTTAGTATGCAAAATTTTTTTTGCTTAATAAAACAACATTTTACTTTTTTTTTTTTTTTTTAATATGCTCTATGCTGAGATCAAGAGTCTCATGCTCTAGTGACTAAGCCAGCAAGGTGTCCCACAACTGTTAACATTAAAAAAAAAAAAAGATTTATTTATTTTATAGAGAGTGAGAGTGAGCCCATGTGAGAGAGCATGAGAGAGAGAGAGAGAGAACACGAGAGTTTGGGGGATGGGGCAGCAGGAGACCGAATCCGACAGATTCGTCACTGAGTGCAGAGCCCAACCCAGTGGGGGGGGGGGGCTCCATTTCATGACCCTGAGCTGAAGCCAACAGTCCCACACTTAACTGACTGCACCATCCAGGCACCCCACAAACGTTAACATTTTAAAGGAAGAAGTGACATGTTGAAGTATTTTTCAAATAACAGTACATAAAAATGCATTAAAGTGTGCTATTTTGGGTATTTGTAATGTGGTCAATATTTTATTAAGTTTTTAGCCAAAGGCAATACAGAGATATTCATTGGCCATATATACTGACTTTAATGAAGTATTATAAGTCTTTCACTAATTAAGTAATTTTCAGTTATAATCTTGAAATTCTTCTTCAGAAGAATTTCCTCAGAAAATTTTCTTCAGAACTCAGGAAATTCCAGTCCTTCTTGCTATTTATTTAAATTTAAATGTATTTATTTAATCTAATTTAATTTAATTTAATTTATTAATAATAAATAATTAAATTACTTAAATTTATTTAAATTAAAATTATTTATTTATTTAAATTTCAGTTAGTTACCATATAAAGTAATATTGATTTTCAGGTATAGAATTTAGTGATGCATGACTTACATACAACACCCAGCGCTCATCACAAGTGCCATCTTAATACTATCGCCTATTTAACCCATCCCCTACCCTCCACCTCTCCAGCAACCTTCAGTTTGTTCTCTATACTTAAGAGTCCGTTTACTATGGACTCTGAAAAACAATCTGAGGGTTTTGAAGGGGTGGGGGTGGGAGGTTTGGGTATTATAGAGGGCAGGGATTGCATGGAGCACTGGGTGTGGTGAAAAAATAATGATACTGTTTTTCTGAAAATAAATAAATTGAAAAAAATTTTTAAAAAGAAAGAAAGAAAATAAAATATATATACTTTAAAAAAAGAGTCCATTTAATGGTTTACCTCTTTTTCCCCATGATGTTCACCCATTTCGGTTTTTAAGTTCCACTTACAAGTGAAATCATATGGTATTTGTCTTTCTCTGACTGACTTGTTTCACTCGGCATTATGTTCTCTGGCTCCATCCACATTGTTGCAAATGCAAGATTTCTTTCTTTTGATGGCCGAGTAATGTTTCATTGTATATATACACACACCCCACTTCTTTATCCATCCATTAGCTGATGCACATTTGGGCTCCTTCTATAATTTGGCTATTGTTGATAATGCTGCTATAAACTTTGGAGTGCCTGTATCCTTTCAAATACAATTGTACAATTGCTGGACTGCTGGGTAGCTCTATTTTTAACTTTTGGAGGAAACTCCACACTGGTTTCCAGAGTGGCTGCACCAGCTTGCCTTCTAAAAACAGAGTTAGACGTTCTCTTTTCTCTGCATCCTCGACAACAGCTGCTGTCTCCTGTGTTGTTAACTTTGCCATTCTGACAGGTGCTAGAGGACATCTCGTTGTAGTTTTGATTTGTGTCTCCCTGATGACGAGTGGTGTTGAGCACCTTTTCATAGATTTGTTAGCTATTTGGATATCTTCTTTGGGAACATGTCAATTCACATCTGCCCATTTTTTGACTGGGTTGCTTTTGGGGTGTTGAGTTGAACAAGTTCTTTTTTGGTTTTTAATCCTTTATCAGATATGTCATTTGCAAATATCTTCTCCCATTCCGTAGGTTGCCTTTTAGTTTTGTTGACCTTCACTGTGCAGAAGGTCTTTATCTTGAACTCACCATTGTTTATTTTGGCTTTTGTTTCACTCACCTAGTGACACACCTAGTGAGAAGCTGCTAATGGCTGATGTCAAAGAGGTGACTAGCTGGGTTTTAATACAGGATTTGGATGGTTTCCTATCTCACATTTAGGTCTTTCATCTATTTTGAATTTATTTTTGTGCATTGGGTAAGAAAGTGATTTAGTTTCATTCTTTTGCATGTTGCTCTCCAGTTTTCCCAATATCATTTGTTGAAGACACTATCTTTTTCCATTGGGTATATTTTCCTGCTTTGCCAAAGATTAATTGCTCATATAGTTGTAGGTTCATTTCTGGGTTTTCATTTCTGTTCCTTGATCTATGTGTCCTCTGTTTTTGTGCCAGTGCCATGCTGTCTTGATGACTACACCTTTGTATTACAGTTTGAAGTCTGGAACTTTGATACATCCAGCTTTGTTTTTCCCATTTTTTGGAATAGTTTGAGAAGAATAGGTAGAAACTCTTCTTTAAACGTTCAGTAGAATTCTCCTGTGAAGTCATATGGTCCTGGACTTTTGTTTATTGGGAGATTTTTGATTACTGATTCAATTTTTTTGCTGGTTGCCAATCTATTTAAGTTTTCTATTTCTTCCTGTTCAGTTTTGGTAGTTTTGTATGTTTCTAGGAATTTATGTATTTCTTCCAGGTTGTACAATTTGTTGGCATATAATTTTCATTACACTCTTTTATATTTTTTTGTATTTCTGTGGTATTGGTTGTGATTTCTCCTCTCTCGCTTGTGATTTTATTTATTTGGGTTCCTTTTCTTTTTGATAAGTCTAGCTATGGATTTATCAACATTATTAATTCTTTCAAAGTATCAGCTCCTGGTTTCACTGATCTGTTTTATTTATTTATTTTTTGGCAAAATAATCTTAAAAATTTAGATTGAAGAAATTCTATGTGTTACAAATCTAAATTGGAGGATATGTACAAAGTATACATATGTATATGAATGCAGATATGCACACACACACAACTAAAAATACAAGGAACATCCTTGGGGCACCTGGGTGGCTCAGTTGGTTAAGTGTCTGCCTTTAGGTCACATCATGATCCCAGTGCCCTGGGATTGAGTCCTGCCTCAGGCTCCCTGCTCAGCGGGAAGCCTGCTTCTCCCTCTCCCACTCTCCCTGCTTATGTGCTCTCTGTCAAATAAAACAATAAAAATTTAAAAAAAATACAAGGAACATTCTGTACATTACAGAATGAATGTGCATTACATTCTGTTCATTATGTTTAGAATAGCACCTGGGACATAATAGGTGTGTAATAAATGCTTGTTAAAGGGACACGTTAATAGGTGTGACTCGAGAAGATACATGTGTAAGAGATTTGATCAATAAAACTTGGTCACTCATGGAAGTGTGAAGAATGGAGAAGGACTCTCGGGGTTTCCTAAGGTTTTAGAAGGCTTGGTGGTGGTAGTCTGTAAAATGTGAGACTCCAGGAAGAGGCACAAATTTGGCAGGAAATATAATGAGCTCAGATTTTACAATTTTGAGGCAGTGTAGCAGATAGCAAAGTGAAGCTGTCTGACAAGGTTTGGGTGTAAAACAGATGCATTTGGTGGAAAAGTGTGAGCTGGAGATACACACGTTATGATGTAGGAGGGGTCAGGAAGGTAGACTAGATCATCCAGGTGGACCTGTTCAGTGAGAAAAGAAGCAGAAACCTTGAAGAACAGTATTTTAGGACCAAGAGTAAAACAGGGTCTTGGAAGACAGGCTGGAAAAGCAGGAATAAAGCTGCAGACTCAGAGACTAGAGAATTTCAAGACAAACAGAATGGTTATTAAAGTCAAACTCTGCAGGTCAGTCCAGCCGTCTGAGCAATAGTGGAAGTGGAAGGACCCGTAAACTAGGAAATTTTCTGTGACTCTTACATGTGCTACTTCAGTGGAGTTTCGTCAAGGCATTACTGCCTATGCTTACTGCATGATTGCGGAATTAGTAGGAGGTAAGAAAGTGAAGATAGAGAATACAGACTACACTACATCTGGGTGCACTAAGGATATTTTAAAAAAGGAACAAGAGAACATGTTACTCAATGTTTGCTGAAGTCTGCTGACTTAGAGGTGGGGCTTTATGGGGCCATGGATCAGCAATCTTCAACCGATATATGCAGTCTCAAAGCCCACAAAGACTTTACGAAGTTCATGGGCTTGAATTTTCAGAGATTCAATGTCCACATACTCAACTCCCAGACTTACTGTTTTCTAAGAGCTTCAGTTAAAACATGCTGGTCTTTTTTCCCACTTTCCTTCTGTAACCATACTTCTCTCATTTTAGAAAACAAAATCACCTTACATCCTGTCTGGTATTCATCACCCCAGGGTGTGAAAATCCCTGGCACAACAAAGAAAAGGAAAGTTTATATTGATAGTAAGAAAATTAATGTCTCTTATGACTCAAAACAAATCCTTCTGAAAGTCAAGACATTTCTAATTCTTTGCTTTCAAAACAATTGAAGAAACTAATAGGTCATTAAAACATACTTTTTTACAATAGATCACCACGTGATTTTGGCGTACACTTGAAAGGAGTGCGAACAGTTGAGTTACTTTGCTAATATCAAAGCTTCCATTGCCATCGGCCCCATTCCACATTGTTAGGTGTACAGTTTTGCTCAGTAAAACAACAAAGAATTAAATCCAGGCTTAACACTGCCTTCTACCTTAATAATATTCATTGTCGCATAAACTAAAACACAAAACAATAAGGAGAATCCCAGAGTGCATAAAGGGAAGTGCTGGGGAAGACAAGGCACTGGCAGTTAAACCGAAGACATGCTGAGGATCAGACGAAAGGAAAGGTCCATGAGGAGTGTGAGTGTGATGCTCGACTGGACGGACAGTGACGCTGGGATTGATGGCCCAGGTTTCACGGTTCTAAGCAGAGACTGGCAGAGGCCTCAGGGGATATGACCGGCCCAGAGAGCCCAACTACCTGTCACTCTAGTTCCTCCTCAGTACCGTTCCCATTTTAGTACAAGTGTTACCCAACAAGCGCCCGTTCTTCCTCAGGACTCGTGATTCAGGGAGCAATTCAAGTCAACGTTGACTGTGACTGAATGAGTCCTGAAGGGAGCCCTCTCACTAGGCAGTGTAAGGAGATTCAACACACGTAAGAAAACTCAATTCACCACTTAAGAAGTAGGAACGTGAGTATTTTCTTCAATGTGGTATTCTGAGTGCTTGGAACACTGCCTGCTGTGACTCAGGTACTTTCTGTTGAACGAACTGTCAGTGACTGAAGGTAGCCAAGACTCCCAAGTCTTAACTTAAGGAACTAAGTTGTGTTGCCAATTTGTAAGAAATCCTACTTGAATTTGTATATTTCTTGTTCACTTCACATAGATTGGCACAAAAACAGGTTCCAATTATACATTTATGTTTGTATAATTCAGTTTGAAGACTCTCTTCCAAATACATCTCATATCTCTTTCATTACCTAAAATGAGGGCTAGAGGTGCTATGTACTACCAAAAGAAGGATAAGTCAAGTGCTAATATTATTAAATTATACTCTGCCTGCCATAATGAACTGTTTATGGCATTGTGTGGGAAGGAGTATTTGTATGTCTGGATGACAGCAGAGAATAGGCTAAAACTGCAAACTGGACTTGGTGTCATCAGGTTGAAAATGTCACAGTTTTAGCTTTTCATAAGCCAGAATGATCGTGTAAAATAAAACAACTAGCAACAATCTCCTACTGATGTTCTCGGGAAGATGGGTGACTTTGAAGATAAGAACTATTTTCAGATTAAAAGACTTGATATTTTCTGTCGATTAAAATGACTATAATTAACAACTATGACTAGAGTTATTTAATTGCAATTTATAAAAATCCAGCTTTAATTAGTTTTAATGATAAGTGGGAATTTTTTGGCCCACAGTGTGGGAAGCCCAGAATGCATGTAGCTTTAGCACAGCTGGACGCAGGAGCTTCAATAATGTCACCAAGTTCCCCCTCTTTCTTCTTCTCTTGGCTTTCTTCTCTTAGTGTTGCATTTATTTCTAAGCGGATTTTCCCCACTTGGGTGGCCAAGAGAGCATCAATAATCCAAGCTTGCTTAGTACTTAGTGCTTTTAAACTCTGAAGGAGAAGATTAATCTTTTTGCTGATAGTTTTAACAAAAAAAGCTGGGAGAGTTTTTATGTGCCTGACACAGGCCATGTATCTGGACATGAAACGTTCATGATGCTTAATAAAACAATAATACAATACAATACTCCTGAGTGGTCAGATCTGGATTTTTTGGATCCCTGAAGAAAACTTTGGTGATGAGGCTTCCCTGCCTGAACCACATGGATTGAAAATCCCCACAAACACATTGTTACCAGACAAAATAATATGACATCTAAAATCTTTTTTTGCACATTACATTATACTAATTAACCACATCGTAAAACTGATGCATCAAATAGACTAAAGAGCTATAACAAAGAATTAAATATGCAGTGGGTTTTCAAGATCAATCGGAATTTGAGGTTCCTTGTATTCTGTTGTTTCTTGTTTCCTACTGCCAAGGCTAGCTCGTAGGCAGCAGTCCCTAAGAAGGAGGAAAGGGGATATAGAAGAAGACAAAAAAAGAGAAGCAACTTCTGTTCAAGGAGATGAACCAGAGGTAGCACACACGAGTTCTGGTTATATCCCATTGGCCAGAACATGGTCATATGACCATTTGTGATGGCACGGGAAGCATCTGCTGTGTGCCAGCGTGTTCAGGGGGCTCTGTTACTAAAAGGAAGAAGATAGAAATGTATAATGGGAAAAGTAATCGTTTCTTCAATGGTTCTTCTTTTAACCTTTACAAACTTAAATAGGGAAATTTTTTTAAATTACTTTCACTATGGAAACCATTGCTAAAGATCATGTATTTATATGGGAAAAAAGTAAAGGGAATTTTCACTTTTGTAATAGAAGAGAAAGTTTCAGTATAAGCGTTTAGTATATTTTAAAGTCTCTTAGATGGTGGTACTATTGAAGGATGCTTTAATTTTTGACATTACTATGGATATTTTAGAGATAATATTAACACATATTTTTCATTTACAAAAGAATGGAGGGATGCCTGGGGGGCTCAGCTGGTTGAGTGGCTGCCTTCCACTCGGGTCATGATCCCAGAGTCCTAGGATCAAGCCTCACGTCGGGCTCCTTGCTCGGTGGGGAGCCTGCTTCTCCCTCTCTCTCTGCCTGCTGCTCTCCCTACCTGTGCGTGCTCTCTCTCTCTCTCTTTCTCTGACAAGTAAATAAATAAAATCTTTAAAATTATGGATATTGGTGGCTTTAAAATTATAAACATTTTGGTTTTGAACTTTTTATATCATTGACTAGTATATCTACATTTTTAGAAAACATGGAATTTACTATCTTGTTTTTGTAAAGAATCAAATCGTTGTAATATGTGCTATAAAAGAGTAGATTAAAAATTCAAGTTAAATAGAATTGCAAGATTGTATCTCTTTCTAAAGCTAAAACATTACTGAGCTGGAAAAAGTATAATTTAGCAGATCCCCAACTTGCCAAACCAAAAAAAAAAAAAAAAAAAAAAAAAAAAAAAAGATGCCTGGCTTGGAGGCTTGGATTTCATCCAGGAAGACATCTGTTTGCCTGGAACTAATAATAGTACAACCCTGATGATATGCCAAACAAGTTATTTTAATAGAAATGCTTTGTTTTAAGAGGTTAAGTTTGGTTGCTCAGCAGAACTGCTGTGTTTATAAGAACTGCTGTGTTTATAATGTTTGATTCTGCAACTAGGGAACATAGAGCCCACTGAAGGCAAGCTTGGGAAATTTGGTGGGAGTTTCTGTATATTTCACAGCTAAACCAACAATACTCCTGATCTCTAAATGACCTCTCAAGATTAACCGCATTAGAAGGTTGTAGGAACGAATTTTAAAATAGATATTGGAGATTGGCCACTGCTTTTAAAAAGCACCAATATTCATTCAAATGCCTATCGGCTATTCCTCAAAATCTACTCAAAATAAAAATTCTGCTTGGTTCATTTTAGTCCCATTATTTCTTACGCCTAATTTTTCTGCTCTAAAATGTCAAAAACATTTGGATAAAATGAAGGAATAGTCAAATGTTTAAATGCTTGGTCTATGTGATTTTAAACATCTAGATTTTTAAAATCATAGAAAAGATTGAATTTCTCAGATTTTATTCATAACCACTATTATGTATATTTAATATGTTAAAACTTTTTAGAGAACCACTACCATGTGAACAAGGCCAAAAGGGGTAATGCTGTAGGGAAAGTCATTTATAAGCATTTTAGGCCTCTTGCCTAATTTTAGTGACCGTTCTGCTCAATTTTTGTTGTGCCAATACTATTTCATTTAAGCCTTAGACCAATGGGTGATACACATTCAGAAATATATTTATCTAATTCTATTTTGGTTGTTAATTCAGAGGCCTCATTTAAACCAAAAATGGGAAGCTAAAGTGTCTCTTTTAACAACATTAAGAAACAGGCTTAGTACTTCAAAAAAATATTCAGGGGGTAACTGGGGGGGTGCAGTTGTTTAAGCACCAACTTTTGGTTTCCGCTCAGGTTGCGATCTCGGGCCGGTGATGTGGAGCCCTGCACTGGGCTCTGCGCTCAGCAGAGACTGTTCACGACTCTCTCCTTCTCTCTCTCAGGCCCTCCCCCCAAATAAACAAAGAAATCTTTAAAAAAAAAACTTTAATGTTTTATATTTTACTTTCTTCAATAGATTATTGTTGTACTCAAAGAAGTATAAAGAGGTAAAATAAGGTTTCCCATGTAAGAAATTTCTATGTAAAGAAACTTTGTAAGAGTAACATTTTCTAGAAGTTTTTACACTAAAATATAACTATTACGTGTAACGGATCACATTTTTATGTTGACTAGCCATCCTCTAAAGGCACACGAAGTTCTGACTGCTGTGCGAAGAGAGAGCTGCCAGAGGAATACTTTCTGGCAAAGTCCGGTTCCACATGTTGTTGCTGACCATGGGAAACAGATTATGGCCAAAACAAATGCTCAGATTATTCCAGGAACTTTCTGGCTCACCTGGAGCTTTTTTCTTAATGACCCAGTCTCTACCAAAATGATTTTCTAGCCTTGGCTAATTCGGGGTACAGTTTTAAAATGAATTACTTAATTCTAGCTCTGTGAGGAGTTTCAGAATAGGCTGAGTATCTCGGGAAGATGGAGTTTAATATACAGTGATAACTGCCTTGGCATGAGAAATCTCTTTTTTGTGGTTTATTCAAACATAATTTATAGTTAATAAAAAACAATCCTTTTTGGGTATACAGTTCTATGGATTTTGACAGAATTATAAGTAGTTTAACATCACAGTCAAGATAGAAAAGATTGCCATATCTGAAATTTTTTTTTCAGGTGTTTTTGTGAGCAACCCCCTTCCTACGTCTGGAAGCCATTGGTCTGATTTCTGTCCCTATAGTACTATCTTTCTTAGAATGTGATAAATCAAATCATACAGTCCGTGGCCTTTTGATTCTGGCGTAATGCTTTCACTCAGCATAACATTATATTGCCCATATCAGTTTATTCCTTTTTTCCCCCTTTTGAGATTAGCCTTTTAATGCTAATGGAATCACTCGACAGTGGCCTGAACCAATCATTTGTGGTCTGGCATTCACATTTTCCTTAGCCAAGTGGTCCCTTTTCCATCATCCTGCACACTCAGGGATGGTCATATGACACTGGTTAGACAATTGAGAAGAAAGGAGAAAGTTGTTGGAGAACATTTGGGAAATATTTAACCCTCATTTATAAAAATAAATTTATCATACTCTAGTCCCACTGCTTGCTTCCCTCCTTCCAGATCCCTTTAGGCATATGATGTCTAGAACTAGGGGACCCATTCACAAGCCTGAAGGAAAGGCCAAAAGAACTGTAGACAAAAAAAATCCCAGAACCTTGTCCTTTTTAGCTTATTAAGAAACCTTGAAACTGCCCAACGTCAGATTTCTTAGTGTGCATGATGGTTAACTGTGCTTGTTACTCGTGCCATTTTACTACGTTATTTGCAGTCAATGACATTCCTCACTGAGAAACTGCCATCCAGAGCCAGTTTGGTTTGACTTTGGGGCTCAGTTTTAGGATTGTGTAATTCTGATTATTATGGTCAGAAAATGTTCACTACTCTTTCTATCATTAACTCCTTGTTGTACATGAAATGGGTTGCCACCTAAACATTTTGCTGGAGAATTGCAACCTTTCAGTTCACTTAAACAATGATAATTTTATACCATTATGATCTGCCTTAATTCACTTACTAGGTTTGCTCCAGTGTTTTCTGGACTGGTTGAAGAACTGTGAAAAGGATATTGTTCACCGATTATGATATTGCCACTCTCTTCTAGAGTGAAATGTATGGATTATTTCAGATTATTCTCTAGAAAAGAGAATTAACCACAAAATCTAATGAGTCTTGATAGGAGCGTATTGTTCATGACCCTGTGATTGCAGGCTCATAACAGCAGACACGGAGTTGCTCAACCGGCATGTTTGACTATATTAGGTTAATTTTAAAACAACAGAACATACCATTACTTTTGGGAATTAAAGGAACACAAGTTGATGTCTTTAAAACAAAACAGAAAAAGAATGAAAATTACTTCTCTATGTAGGTCCACATATTAATCTGGGGTCTGTCAAATATATGCTATTATTACTTATTATTAAGTAGTCATATCAAAGTTATTGCAAACTAACATCCTTTTAGTTTTACAGTCACTGAACAGGAAATCCTGTCCTGAAAGAATTGTTCTTCTCTCTGCTATTAATGAAGGGATGTGCCCACTGGGAATAGCCCGAGAGGGCAAGTGGTCCTGCAGAAATATTGGAACAAGGTAATATAAAACTTGGAAATATTTCTGTTAATAAAACATTTTTTTAAAGATTTTATTTATTTATTTGACATACAGAGACCACAAGTAGGCAGAGAGGCAGGCAGAGAGAGAGGAGGAAGCAGGCTGCCCGCTGAGCAGAAAGCCCAATGTAGGGCTCGATCCCAGGACCCTGAGATCATGACCTGAGCCGAAGACAGAGGCTTTAAACCACTGAGCCACCCAGGCGCCCCTAATAAAACATTTTTATCCCAATAATTTGAAGAAAGTTTCAGACTAAAGCCTATTTTATGTCAAATACTTTTGCAAAGATGGCCAAAGTTTTCGACTGAAGGAAGTGTCCGTATTTACCTATGGGCCCCAAAATAAACTCAAACAATGTTAGAACTATTCTTCTTATATAAGATATTTCATGAATTATTTCTTGAATTAGTGTTAAGAATAAGGAAGTAGGCTGTGCTTGGAACTGAATTATAAATTCCATATGCCTTCATCAATATTTCATAAAATAATTCTGCAAATGTTAATAGATAAGGAATGATTTTGTAATTTTATTAGCTTTTCAATGAGTCTGAGGTACAACCACTTTGCTTTTTTCCCCAATGCATATGGAACACATTTTCTTGAGAATGTTTACCCAAATTTTTGTTCATTTAATATAAGACCATAGAATTACTTGAGAAATGTAGCAAATTTATGTTACTTTAGATTATCTAAAGGATCTTCTTTGAACATGTCTTGAGATTTCTTGAAGTTATAAATTATAGAGAAAACATTTTAGAGATCATCTGTTGATGTTGTTTCAAGTGCCCTGATTTACTCACTGATAGATATATATGTTTTTTGAGTTGGACGAAAAGGAGTGAAATTACAAAGAAAGTTCTAAGAATTTCTCATTCTCTACTGTCCATCTCACTTGTGGTATAGTCTACAGAGACGTGTTGTGCCTGTGAGTGGCCGTTGGCCACAGCTGCATGGGGACAGAGTTTGAGAAACATTGCTCTGTAGATTACACCATTGAGGAAACCAGTGATCGGAGACGTGAAATAAATTGTGTGGCTTAAAACAGCTATTTAGAGGCATAAGATAGAGGAAAGGTCCTCAAGTAGAAATCAGTACTCTTTGGTCTAGCCCTATAGGTGCCACGAATTTGTTGGAAACAGCAGCAAAAAGAGGACTGTAATCGTAAACAGTAACTTACCAAGAGTATGCAATTTATAGATTCAGGACACGGTGCCAAGACAGATCTATTGCCTGTGTGATGTAGCGTGTTCACAACTCTTAGACACTGCTACCCTTCGGGTCTCAAAATCCTGGCATGGGCAAATATTATTTAAGCCACAGAAGAGAGCTGACCCAATAATAGCCATATAATAGCCATATCACTGTGTTGCACCCTCAACTAGAATGACGAACTAGGTGGGGATAAGAACCTAGTGGTGGTGATTATAGGGTCTGGGCAGCAACCAGGTTGAGTCCGAGTGATTCACTGTAGACAAAGAAGCACAGACCAAATCTGACAACTACAGGGCACTTATTGCTTACTACATACGAAATACTACGTACTACAAATATTAGAATCTCTACGGTCCTGTATCTTTATGAGAAAGGTACTTCTTCCCATTTTTTTAGACAGAGAAAATAAGATGTAAATATAGGAAATGGTTTATTCGTAGTGATGTAGATAGCAAATCCAATCCTTGGAACAAGATTTTAGGCTTCGGTAGTCTGACTCAGGACACACACTCCTAAGCAGTGAAAGAAGCAAAGTTAGGAAGAGCAACCTGATATTCATAAACTTCTGGATTCTAGGTCTGGTTTTATTCATGCTTTGGGATCCTGTGAGATTCTCTGTATATCCCCCTCTCTATTTTTTACATGAGCCGTGTGCTCCTTAAACAATAACCAAAAAGCTTTTACTAGTTGTTGAGAACTTAGGAGCTGAGAGTAGGGACTGCAGAGATGCTTACCAACAGGCTACTGGAGCTACTTACACAGCGTGCAAAATAGCAGACACAGTGGATTTTTAACAAAGCCGTCTCTACTTGAAATACTCTTTCCCTAATCTACTTGAGAAATAAAGATTACAGAACAATGCGGAGAAGTAAAGAATGAGGATCCTTAAATAACCTGATCATGTTGAAAATCTAGAAATTCTGAGAATGGATGTGTGCTAGATTCGGGCTCAGAATTTTAAGCTATTCTGGAATCTAAGAGCCAGGAGTGGAGTGATATGTCAGTTGTATGCGGTTTTTAATAAAAAGGGGATGCACAATTTGATACTTGTAAGATGGTCAAAATGTGTTGTAGACATCACATAACACAGACTTACATTTTCCCTGGGTAACTCTTGAGAACACGACACGTTGACACAAGTGCTGTTGTACTGACTGTTCTTTGAATCACATCCTTAGATCGCAGCCACATTAGGTAAAGTGATTTGTGTCTATGCAATTATTATACACTTTTCACTCCTTAAAATTTTTAAGTGTACAGTACAGTCTTGCTAACTATAAGCACAATGTTGTACAAAAAACCTCTAGAACTCTTTCACCTCATGTGATGACTTTAGACCTGTTGAATATCAACTCCACATTTCTCCTTTCCCTCAGCGCCTGACAACCATCATTCTACTTCCTGCTTTGAGGAGTTCGACCGTTTGAGACACCTCATGTGAGCGGAATGATGCAGTGTTTGTTCTTCTGTGACTGATTTATTTCACTTATCATTATGGCCTCAAGGTTAATCCATTTTGTAGCATGTGATGGAATTTTTTATGGGTAAATAATGTTCCAAGCCATGTATAAACCACATTTTATTTATCCATTCATCTGTCGGTAGACATTTAGGTTGCTTCTACCTCTGAACTATTGTGAACAAAGGGGCACTGAACATGGAAGTGCAGATGCCTCTTTCTGATCCTGGTTTCAATTCTTTTGGATAAGAACTGAGAATTAGGGTTTCTGGGTTATATAGGAAGTCCATTTTGACTTTTTGAGGAACTTCCATATTGTTCTGCATAGTGGCTGCACCATTTTACATTCCCAGCAAAGGTACATAGGGGTTTTAATCTCTCCACATCCTTATCAACAAATGTTGTTTTCTGTTTCCTGGGTTTTACACTTTCATGTCTCATGTTTGTATTTAACCCACTTGGAGTCAATTTTTGTGTATGGAGTAAGAGAAGAGTCCAATTTCATTCTTTTGCTTGTGGATATCCAGTTTTCCTAATACCATTTGTTGAAGACTCTACCCTGTCCCCATTGTGTATTCTTGGCACCCTTGTTAAAGATCACTTGATGCGTGGATTTATTTCTAGGCTCTTTTTTTGTTTCGTTGGTCTCTATCTTTATACTAGTACTATGCTGTTTTGATTATTGTAACTTCGTAGTATGTTTTGAAATAATGATGTATGAAACTTCCAACTTTATTCTTTCTCAAGATTCTGGTTTTTTGGAGTCTTTGGGGGTCCCATATGATTTTAGGATTGTTTTTTCTATTTCTATAAAAACGTCATTAGAGTTTTGAAAGGGATTGCACTGATTCTGTATATTGCTTTGGGTAGTGTAGTCGTTTTAACATTGTTATGTCTTCCAATCCATGAACATGGGATCTCTATTTACGTATGTCTCCTTTAACTTCTTCAGCAATGCTTTGTAGTTTTCAGTATACAGGTCTTTCACTTCCTTGTTTAAGTTTATTCTTTAAAATATTATTCTTTTTGGTACTATTGTGAACAGAATTGTTTTCTTAATTTTCTTTCAGATTGCTTATTGTCAGGCTATAGAAACACAAGTAATTTTTGTACACTGATTTTGTATCTTGCAACTATATTGCATTTGTTTATTAGGTCTAACAGTTTTCTTATGTATATGAATGTGGAGATGGGGAGGTAGCCAGGAGATTTGAATGTGCGACCATCAGTATGCTGCCTGATAGAACTTCCTGAGAGACTGAGTAAACTTAGTTGGGAATAAATCTGTTGCAATTTAAACATAAGTAATATCATACATTTGTAGTTTATACGCAAGATTAATAAAATTTTGCATTAGTTTTAACCTTTTAAACATTTAATGGATTTCAGACTCAATTTCCAATACTGACAGCAAGTTAATTCTTTAGGTAAAGAGCATTTGTCATAGTGGTGCAAGAAGGTAATTTATTGCGCTATGCTTTTCTCGGTACTTTCTTCAGTTTATCTTGGTAGGATTTCATTGTCTAGAAGGCCTGAAATTTGTAAAGTGATATTCTAGTGCCATAACCAAAAAGATTAGCAGTGACAGTTTTCTAAAATATATGTTTCCTACCAGAGGTAGGCTTCTCAGCCCATTTCCTTTAATGATATCTGGAGAGGATCTGATAAGCTTTACTCTGCTTTACACAGGTTAAAGGGCATTGTCTTCCCTTTCACTCCGGCAGCCAACAACAAAGTCAGGCATACGTTATCACCATCACACAGGACGCTGTGGACTAGCTTGTGTTAAACAGAGCACAAATACAGGAAAAGTGTCAGACAGGTTAAAAGCTGGTAGAGCTCTGCTAAGAGAATATTATGCTAATAATATTTCAGGCAGATATATGTTATTAGATTTCAGCATAAAGTACTCAGAAATAATTAAACATGTAAAACCAGATTGAGAGCAGTCATTTTACTTTCCTCGCTTTGGAATTATGACCCCATTTTGTAAAGATAGAAAAATAACAGTTAAATGAGAAACAGTTAAGTCAGGAAATGACACAATTTCTCAAACATACAATTAAACAATTTCTTAATAATTTAAAAATTGTTCCCCTCTGCTTTGTGTGATAAAAATTCTAATTATATTTTCTTATTTCAAAAGAAAAGGGGATTTCCATTTTGTGGCAAAAATTTTGTCATAGATAAAGAATGCTCGTCTTTTGGATACTAAAGAGCTTGTTTCATTCAGGGATTTTATGTTGTGGGTTTTAATTGCGGTGTGTGTCTGGTTTTAAGCAGTCGTGGTGGATGTATTCCAGTTGTATCTACCAATGTAGTGCTGTGTATCATACTGCATTTGCTAATGGTGGGTATGTCCGAGTAATATCTACCAATGTAGTTTTACATACCATATTGGGTTTGTTAAGAAAATGATCTCAAGGGGCTCCTGGGTGGCTCAGTGGGTTAAAGCCTCTGCCTTCGGCTCAGGTCATGATCTCAGGGTCCTGGGATCGAGCTCTGCATCAGACTCTCTGCTCAGTGGGGAGCCTGCTTCCTCCTCTCTCTGCCTGCTTGTGATCTCTATCTGTCAAATGAATAAATGGAATCCTTTGGAAAAAAAAATGATCTCAAGCATTTTGCAAAGTGATTTCTAAATCCCTTCTTTTAAAAAAACTTACAAACAAAATGAATTACAAAACTTCTGAAGATAAAACAAAAATAATAATATAGTTTTCAACTTTGACATAGCCACTATCAGTATTTTGATTCATTTTCTGTTCATGTGTATTTTTCAGTACACTTTTAAGTCTGCAGTCAAATGTGTATACACACAGAAATGTATATATGTATTTATAGTTATAAATATAACTTTTCTTAAAAATCAGTATTATATCATCCATTTTCATATATTCTTATATTTTTTATAACCTTCAGTTTTAATGGCTATATAAGATTTCATGTTTCAACAAGCCATAATTTATTTATTCAGTGAACATTTGTATGGGATGCACAAGTATCTTTGTTAGATTCTTTCAAATCTTCTGATTACCCTAGGGAGAGTGCCTCCCTATATTTTGTATCTACTTTTTTTTTTTTTTTTTTTTTTTTTAAGATTTGATTTGTTCATTCATGAGAGACAGAGAGAGAGGCAGAGGCAGAGGGAGAAGCAGGCTCCTCACAAAGCAGGGGGCCCAATGCAGGGCTCAATCCAGGATTCTGGTATCCTGACCTATACCAAGGGCAGACACTTAAAGGACGGAGCCATGGAGGAGCCGTATCTTGTATCTTCTCACGACCGTGACCAGGAAGGGCCATATCATGTGGATCGACTGTCGGATTTAATGGAGCAATTGTAATGCACATGTCCTCAGAATAAAGCATTAAATATTGAAATATTAAGTTAATTGTCTCCAGGGGTGTTGCAGAGAAGTGTGGTAGTTCTATACAAATGTAGGAGCCATTCCTAGTTTGGATTGAAGCAGGAAAATGTTACAGACTGCTAAAGAGGCTTAAAATCTCTACCATCCAAGCATCAGAGCAGAATTAAGCTGCCATGCCAAAGTGCAGACAGAGAAAACTCATGTCTGAGACAAAATCAGGGTTAATAAGTAAAAATAGTCCCCTGAAAGTATTTTAAAGTGTGTTTTTTTGTCTGGATGTGTTACAAACCACAGTAGGGCCATATGTGATCTCTATATATCTATCTGTGTTGGAAAAACTATGCTGCTTGGTGATCTTGCTTTTAGGACCCCAGGAATATACTAGTAATCACACATTGATTGTCTTCTCTGGCTCTTGCTTATGAAGAACCAAATACAAACATCCAAATACACACCACACTTTATCAGGGGGTATTTCTTATTGTCCTCAAAAATGTTACTGTACGGCCTTGATACTAAAGAATGGAAAATTTATTATTGCTTTATACCTTTATTTTTCCCCTAATTTTTTTGTTTCTTTTTGTTTTCCCCTCCCTATTCTTTTTATTTAAGGGGATGAACTTGACAACCAGATTTTTAAGAAATCAAATACACTGAAGCAGTCGAATATCTTTTGCCTTAGAGTGTATATCATAGAATAACGGGTTGTTTTTACCTTCATGAGAATAATGATTTTTCAAATAATTACATCTTTAACTTTCTTTTGACTTTATTAGGACTTCACCATTGAAAGATTCCACTTTTCTTACTTATGGCCATGATTTCAAGTAGTTTATCAGTGAATAAGTATCTTTCATGTTTCTCCACAAGGGGCTGTTCTTTAAAAACTGTAATAAGCCGATTAACACAGCTTGAATAAAAAACAAACTTTACCTTATTTTTAGTTAGGAAAATCTCACATGGAAATATCAAAAGACAGACAACATTATTTAGTTAGTTTAATTTTGTGCTCGGCTGATGCTGGACACAACAACAAAAGAGAAGAAGAGTCTTTCTCTGCTGCAGCCCAGATGTTACAAGACTGTTGAACTTGGGTTTAACTGACCCAGGAGAATCAGTTGGCTGCTACAGAGGCCCTACTTCTGGCTTTGTGGAGACCAAGGAAAGCCCTTTCAACATGTCTAAGAGCAGATCCAGGGTGTCTCAGGCAAACTAGGCAGCACTTTGGCAAAATCTCCTGAATTGTGCAATCTCGGACTCTGTTTTTTTCCAGTTTTTCCCTGTGAAGATCACATGCTTAAATTGGGCCATGCAGCTGTGTGTGGGTGGAGTGCTTGTACTCAGAGCTCTGAGGTCTGAGGTGCACAGTCAGTGGTGCACTATATCTTCCCCTTCCCCCACCCTGAGAAACTTCAGCAGTAATTCCTTGAGGTTAGTAGTTGGTAACCTGATCTGTTCACCCCAAATGTTAAAACCTTCTCTTGGTTTTATGCCTGTGTAGTTTGTATCTATTAGGCAGTTTACAAATGTTTCATTTGTTTTTAGAAATCTAATGAGAAATGTTATATCGATAGTTTTCAATCAGAGAAGAATCTCCAATTTAATTGTCAAAGAAGTCACCATTTCTGCAATTTTAATTCTTAAATTCAGTTTTACACTTTATTAGAATGTTGATTATTGTATTTGTAAAAAAAATCCTCATATTATTCCCTGTTTAAATAACACATTTTTTAAAAGATTTTATTTCTTTATTTGACAGAGACAGAGAGATCACAAGGTAGGAAGAGAGGCAGGCAGAGAGAGAGAGGAGGAAGCAGGCTCCCCGCCAAGCAGAGAGCCCGATGTGGGGCTCGATCCCAGGACCCTGAGATCATGACCTGAGCCGAAGGCAGAGGCTTAAACCACTGAGCCACCCAGACACCCCTAAAAACACATTTTGAAGTACTCCTAATAATCCTTGCCCTACTTTCTTTGAATTATGGAGTAGTTGTTTAGTCATACTTAAAGGACCTGGTTCTTAGGACAAGGTTAACCTTGCAAGTTCAAAGCACAGTTTGTTAGAGAGTAGCTATCATGGTCCCCAAGAATGTTATTCTGTGCCCTCCTGGATCCAAAGACATTGTGTTTCATTATCCTTGAGTCTAGTAGCCATCTTCTTTCCTCTCCTTCCTTCTCCTCCTCTGCCTCCCAGTAAAGGGAGAGACTTGATAATCGGATGAAAACTTTCACATGCAATGGTGTTACTTAGTTTCTAATGTCTTTCGCCAGGAAGGGTGGGCTGTAGCAATAAGAATAATCAAAAACTTAACAGGAACATCAATGACATGTATGAATCTATTGTGGTGCATATGATTTAATCTCATAGAATTCTAATTTTATCACTATGAGTCAAGCTTTAGGAGTCTGACTTCACCAAGTTGGTGACATAGGTCATTCCTGACTTTGCTTCCTCTCACAAGAACAACTAATAAGTACTCAAGAACACAACACCACTGAGAGAATCCTAGAAAATGAGGGAGAGGCTGAAGCATCCACTGCACACAGACACCAAAACAGATTGCATTCAAAGGTAAGAGGCACACACATTGACCACATGCCCCCGCCCGGCAGCATAGCACCCCCAGAGAGGTCTTCCCTGAGCTTCCATTCTTACAGTGGAAGAGAGAACCCAGTGGGGATTACCAGCATCCCTCAGCATTGGGGTCGCTTTAGGGGAGTCCCTCCTCTGATAAACCAGAGGGATTGCGGGACTCTGGCTATGATGGAGAAGGGTGAGGGGTTTGCAACCAGCGTGTGCATCTTGGCGGACCAAGTTCATACCTACGATGCCCAGGGACTGATTCCAAACCACGGTTTTGCTCATCAGCAGAACCAGCCTGGGGGACACTCTGATCAGGGGATTTAGATCCGCCTCCCTGGGCTCTCAAATGAAACATCATGTTGACTCTGCAGCTTGATTTGCCCATACCCAGGCAAAGAGCTGCCTCAGAAGCACCTGTTGCAGAGAGGCCTGTAGACCCCGTCGAGCCAGAAGGGCTGGTGGGAACACTGGCAAGATGTTTATCCCAGCACATCTGAGCTGAGAGATGGGTGGAAAAAGCTGAGTGAGCCCAAAGTAAGGGTCGTCCTAGGCAGGAAGAGTTACCCTGCTAGGCATAGGCAGGGGATTACTTCAGAGCAAAGGTTGAGGGCAGCTCCCAGGCTTCCCCAATTAGAGAGATTATTTGGGAAGTAGAGAGTAGCCTGTAGTCACCCCTCCCCTTCCTGCCCAAGCAAGGAAGCTGAGAGAGCCTCACCCACTGTGGCTCCCGGGGCCCCTTCAGACCAGAAGGGCTGGTGAAAATAAGTGGAAGCTGTGTGGCCCAGCAGCACTCAAGTAGAGAGGCCGGAGGGCGGAGCTGATCACCCCCAGGGGGGTGTTGAGGGTCCCGGTGCTGTGCACAGGCAGGGGATTAACTCACAGGCAAGGGCTCAGTATTTTTCTAGCAATTCATGTTCTGTTTAAATATTCTTGTCACTGATAAATGAAAAAGCACAACTGTGTTTTCAGAGTGGTACTTAAAAGATTTATTTCTTAAGTGACAGGTCTTTTCACTTGTAAGTGAAATTTTAAGAAAACTTTTCCCTGAATAGCTAAAGCAATCTTCAGGCAGAAAAAAAAGCCAGAGGCATCACACATCCTGATTTCACACTGTATTCCAAAGCTCTGTTATTCAAAATAGTATTGTACTAGTATAAGAACAAATTATTGGAACAGAATAGGAAGCCCAGAACTAAATTCACACATATATGGTCAATTGACAGACAAAGGAGCCAAGAATATGTAATGGGAGAAGGAGTCTCCTTAGTAATGACGTGGGGAAAACTGGCCCAGTACATGTAAAATAGTGAAACTGAACCACTCTCTTACATCACACACACAAATAAACTTAATGGAGTAAAGATTTACACAAGAGACCCGAAACCATGAAACTCCTAGAAGAAAAAATAGAGGGGAACTCCTTTACAGTTCAGTAGTTGGATTTAACACAAAAACAAAATCGACAAGTGGGAGTGTGTCAAACTGAAAAGCTTCTGCACAGCAAAGGAAACCATCAGCAAAAGGAACAGGCAACCTACTAAAGGAGAGAAAATATTTGCAAATCTTAACCTGATAAAGAGTTAATATCCAAAAAATGTTAAATCTTTATATAATGCAATAGGGAAAAAAATCCAATTAAAAAACAGGTGGAGGATCTGAATAAACATTTTCCCAAAGACATACAAATGGCCAACAAGTCCATCAAAAAGTGGATGGAACTAGAGAGTATTGTGCGAAGCAAAATAAGTCAGTCAGCGGAAGACGAATACTGAATGACTTCACTTGTATGTGGAATTTAAGAAACAAAACAGATGAGTATAGGAGAAGGGAAGGAAAAATAAAATAAAATGAAAACAGAGAGGGAGGCAAATCATGAAATTCTAAACTATGAGAAACAAACTGGGGGTTCTTGGAGGGGAGTGGGGGGATGGGTAGCTGTGGGAGGGGCATTCAGGAGGCACTTGATGGACTGAGCACTGGGCGTTGTATACAACTGAGGAATCACTGAGTTCTATCCCTGAAACTAAACAAAACTAAACAAAAAACTGCTTAACATTAATAATCATCAGAGAAATGCAAATCAGAACCACAAAGATATTTCACCGTATACCTGTCAGAATGGCTAGAATCAAAAAGATAAATAACACATGTTGGAGAGGACATGAGGAAAAGGAACTCTCCTGCTCTGTTGGTAGCAAATGCAATTTGGTGCAGCTATTGTGGAAAACAGTGTGGAGGTTTCTCAAAAAAAATTTTTTTTTCAGAATAATATTTTTTTTAATAAACATATAATATATTTTTATTTACACACTTCACACCAAAACACATACCCTCCCCGATGTCCATAGCCCCATCCCCTTCTCCCAACCCCCCTCCCCCAGCAACTCTCAGTTTGTTTTGTGAGATTAAGAGTCACTTATGGTTTGTCTCCCTCCCAATCCCATCTTGTTTCATTGATTCTTCTCGTACCCACTTAAGCCCCCATGTTGCATCTCCACTTCCTCATATCAGGGAGATCATATGATAGTTGTCTTTCTCCGCTTGACTTATTTCCCTAAGCATGATACGCTCTAGTTCCAATGGAATACTATGCAGCCATCAAAAGAAATGAAAAAAAAAATTTAAATAGAAATACCATATGATTCAGTAATTCCATCCCTGGAAATTTACCCAAAGAAAATGAAAACACTAATTTGAAAATTTATATCATCTCTATGTTTACTGCAGCACTATTTGCAATAGCCGAGACATGGAAGCAAACCATGTATTTATCAGTAGATGAATGGGTAAAAAGAATAGAGAATGGAATATTACTTGGCCATAAAGAGAACGAGCTCTTGCCGTTTGCAACAAAATGGATGAACTTAGAGGGAATTGTGCTAAGTGAAGGAAGTCTGAGAAAGAAAAGTACCATATCATTTCAATTATATGTGGACTCTAGAAAAACAAAACAAATGAACAAACAAAAAGCAGAAACAGACTCATAAATACAGAGAACAAACAGATAGCTGCCAAAGGGAGGGGGCTGGGAAGATGGGGCACTCATGAAGGGGAATGGGAGATACAGGCTTCTACTCATGGAATGAGTTAATCCCGGGGATAAAGGTGTAGCACAGGAAATACAGTCGGTAGCACTGGAATAGGTTGTATGGTGACAGCAGCTACACCTGTGATGATCATAAGCATAAAATACACTTGTTGAAGGACCCGTACTGTACACCCCAAACTTATGTAACATTGTGTGTCAACTATACCTCAATAAAAAATTTTTGAAAGGAAAAATAATTAAAAATAGAGCCATAGGGGCACCTGGATGGGTCAGTGGGTTAATCCTCTGCCTTCAGCTCAGGTCATGATCCCAGGGTCCTGGGATCGAGCCCCCCGTCAGAGTCTCTGCTTGGTGGGGAGCCTGCTTCCCTCTCTCTCTGCCTGCCTCTCTGCCTACTTGTGGTCTCTTGTCTGTCAAATAAATAAATAAATAAATAGAATCTTTAAAAAAATACAGAGCCAGAGAACAGATTGGTGGTATCTAAAAGCAGGGCATGGGATGGGCATCATGGGTGAAGATGAACAGAAGTTGCAGCCTTCCAATAATAAAGTTAGTAAGTCCTGGGATGTAATGTACAACATAGTGACTGTAGTTAACAATACTGTATTATATATCTGAAACTTGATAGCAAAGTAAATCTTAATGTTCTCATCACAAGAAAAAAAATGATAACTCGTGGGGATGGAGGTTAACTTACGGTAGTAATCATTCTGCAATATATACATATATTAAATCGTTAAGTCAGACATCTAAACCTAATGCAATTTCATATGTCAATTATATCTCATTTAAAGAGAGAAATAATTAGGAATAAATTTAACCAAGGAAGTGAAAGATTTGTACAATGAAAACTATAAGACCTGATGAAAGAAACTGAAGAAGATTCAAATAAATTGAAATATATTCCATGTTTATGGATTGGGAGAATTAATACTACAAAAATGTTCAGGATATGCAAAGCCATCTACAGATTCAACACAATCTTTACCAAAATTTCAATGACATTTTTTCACAGAAATAGAGCAAAACCCCAAAATACTCTGAATAGCCAAAGAAATCATGAGTAAGAATAACAAAGTTGGAGGCATCACACTTCTTGATTTTAAATTATACTATAAATCCCCAGTAATTAAAGCGGTCTGGTATTGGTATAAAAATAAACACATAGACTAACGGAAAATAGAAAACCCAGAAATAAACCACCACTAATATTTGATAAGGGAGCCAAGAAAATTCACTGGGGAAAGAAAGTCTGTTCTACAAATGGCATTGGGAAAACCGGACAGCCACGTGAGGAAGAATGAAACGGGTCCTGTTTTGCACCAGTCACTAAAAAGTCTCTATAATAGCAAGAATTCTTACAAGAAAACATATGGAAGAAGCTCCTTGATGTTGGTCTGGACAATGAGTTTATACATATCACACCAAAAGCATTAGTCACAAGAGCAACGATCAACAAATGAGCTTACATTAAACTAAACAAACAAACAAAAACAGAAAAAGATTCATCATCAAGGTAAAAATACAACTTATGGAATGAGAGAAAATATTTGTAAACTCTATCTTGGAGAAGGGGTTAATATCTAAAATATATGAAGAACAGGACCCCTGGTTGGCTCACTCGGTTAAGCAGCTGCTTTCAACTCAGGTCATGATCCCAGGGTCCTGGGATCGAGTCCTGCATCAGGCTCCTTGCTCAGCTGGGACCTGCTTTGCTCTCTCCCTCTGCTGCTGCTCCCTCTGCTTATGCCCTCTCTCTCTGTGTCAAATAAATAAATAAAATATTTTAAAAATTAAAAAAAATATATATGAAGAACTCATAAAACTTACCCAAATGGTCAAGAGGTATGTGAAAAGATATTCAACATTCCAATTGTTAGGGAAATGCAAACCAAAATCACAATTATCATATGATCTCGCTTATTTGTGGAGCATAACAAATAGCATGGAGGACATGGGGAGTTAGAGAGGAGAAGGGAGTTGAGGGAAATTGGAAGGGGAGGTGAATCATGAGAGACTGTGGACTCTGAAAATCAATCTGAGGGTTTTGAAGGGGCGGGGGGTGGGAGGTCGGGGTACCGGGTGGTGGGTATTAGAGAGGGCACAGATTGCATGGAGCACTGGGTGTGGTGAAAAAATAATGATACTGTTATGCTGAAAATAAATAAAAAATAAATTTAAAAAAATCACAATGAGATATTACCTCACACCTTTTATAATGGCTACTATGGAGAAGTTAAGAGTTAACAAATGTTGGTGAGGACATGGAAAAAAGAACACTTGTAAACTATTCATGTGCATCTGAACTGGTACAGACGCTAGGGAAACACTGTGGAGGTTCCTCAAAAAATTGAAATTAGAACCACTATATTATCCAGCAATGCTAGTTTTGGGTATATATCCAAAGGAAATAAAAATAGAATATTTGAGAGATATACATACTTCCACATTTATTGCAGCATTTTGTTTTAGAAAAGCCAAGATATGGAAGCAACCTATGCCTGTCAATAGACAGAAGGGTAACGATGCAGTGTGTATCCCCCATGGAATATTATTCAATCACAAGAAAGAAGAATTTGTGACAACATGGTTGGGCCTTCAGGACGTTGTGCTAAGTGAAGTAAGTCAGACAGAGAAAGACACACATTCTATGATGTTATTTAAACATGGAATTTTTAAAGATGTTATATTTATTTATTTATTTGACAGACAGAGATCACAAGCAGGCAGAGAGGCAGGCAGAGAGAGGAGGGGGGAAGCAGGCTCCCCGCTGAGCAGAGAGTCCATTGAGGGGCTCGATCCCAGGGTCCAGGGATCATGACCTGAGCTGAAGGCCGAGGCTCAGCCCACTGAGCCACCCTGGTGCCCCTAAACATGGAATTTTTAAAAACCAAACTCAGTGGAATAGTGATTACCAGGGCGGGGAGTGGGGAAATTGGTAAATGTTGTTTAAGGGTAAAACCTTTCAACTGGCAGGTAAACAAGTCCTAGAGACCTAATGAAAGATACAGTGATTATAGACAACAATATTATAAACTTTAAAGTTGTTGAGAGACTAGATTTTAATTATTCTCACCACAAAAAAGAAATGATATGCATGTGATGTGATGCGATAGTGGTGTTAGCTAAGGTGATGGTGGTAATCCTACTGTAATACACAAATGTATCGAGTTAGTTGCTACATACCTTTAACTTATACAATGTTATATGCCAATTATATACCAATAAAATAAATTTGAAGAAAAGAAGAATGAAAGGTAAAATCTAATGTAAATTAATATTTACTCAAGTTTAATCACATAGTAAACTTGGGTAGTGTGGTATTAGAAACAAGCTGCTAAGGACATACATTAGGAAGAGTTTTGAATTTCAACAGTTACTGTCTACCAAGAACCTCTGGCAGGATGATTTTTCATTTCACAATTCCATGATGAAATAACCCGATGCTGTGTAACCTTTGGCATGACTCCAAATCCCAGGGGACGAAGATATTGAATAAAGTTAATTTTCAGAAAATGAAAAAAAGCTAGATATATATTTCCCTAACAAGGAAATAAATGATCTAGTGACTAAGAAAATTTACCTAAATGAACGTACATTGAACATATATTTAGTATGTCTAGGTTGATCCAAAACAAATGTTCTTAGAAACTCTCTGTATTGATAGAAACGGATGTATGTAAGCAAACAATTCAGTCCTTAGATAACTAGAAATGAGGTTCTTATTAGTTTAGATAATTTTGATACTAGGTCATAGAAATAAATTATTCTTTTTCTTTTAAGTTTTATTTATTTATTTGACAAAGAAAGAGCGAGCGCAGAAGCAAGTGGAGTGCCAGGCAGAGGCAGGAGAAGCGGGCTCCCCGCTGAGCAGGGAGCCTGATATGGGGTTCAACCCCAGGACCCTGACTGAGATCAAGACCTGAGCCAAAGGCAGCTGCTTAACTGACTGATCCACCCAGGCACCCGAGAAATAAAATCATTCTCCAGTGAAATATTTCAAAGTTGTTTTTTGGTATAGATGAAAATGCTAAATAAATGATTACCACATGAAAACAACAAATTACAGGGATCTGCCTCTTTATCTTTTAGATAAAATCTTAAAAAAAAAAAAAGTTTCTTTGAGAGACTATGCTCAAGAGTGTGCTGTTCAGAGAGAGCACCTGAGCCCGGGAGAGGCAGATAAAAGGGGAGAGGCAGATGGAGATGCAGAGGCACAGGCGGAGGCAACTCCCAGCTGAGCAGGAGCCTGAGGCAAGGCTGGATCCCAGGACCCTGGGGCCATGACCCAGACGAAGGCAGAGGCTCGGCTGACTATGCCACCCAGGCGTTCCACATAATCTCTTTTAAAGAAAGTGTGTGTAGTCTACAAACAAATTTTCTATAATATTTAGTAATGATAGCCATCATTTATTGAGTACCTACTCTGTGCCAGTAACTATTTTTGTCATTAGTTTAATCTTCCTAATATCCCTATAAAAATTACTATCCACATTTCACAAATTAGAAACTGGGGACCATGTAGAAGCCATAAAGCTAATTAGGGATGAGCTGATAATTAGCTCAAGTTTATTTGTTTCCAAAGTCTGTAACCTTCCCTTCATGCTGTAACCTTGGGGAATTTTTAGCTCTGCGTCCCTCTGCGTCCCTCTGCGTCAACTCTGCCTCGACATCCTCCCTTGGCCACACAGCCCTTTCGACCAAGCTTCACTTTCACACCTTATTTGGCCATGATCAATTGGGTCTTTGTACCTTAAAAGGCACTTGCCTAAACTCTGTTCTCTCTTGTTTTCCACTTCGGAAAATCATATAGTGATTGCATCCAGGGCAAATTCCTCCTTTTCTCAACCTTCCTTATCCATACAGCTATCCAGAAAGTGGGTAAGATCCCAAATTTACATTCAGGTTTATTTGTGTGAGTGGAGGAGCTGGAAGATGAAGATTGTGGTAAGGAAAGGTAGATTGTCCGTGCCTTCTCATCCATCTCATTCCTGATTTTCCCAGCAGAACACAGCACTGAGTGGTCCCATACTTTCTCTGGTGTTAGGGAGGGATGCTTGGATTCTCATTCTCCTCTTGGTCCTTGCATGGATTTCCCTGTCCCTCTGCCTTCCAGCCGTGGGAGGAAGGCTGCTGGGCAGTGCAGACTTCATCCATTCCTGGAAATATGTGCTGGCACCATTAAAATATCTTAAAAATTTTGATTTAAATAAAGTATATTTTCTCCCCTTTTCTTCATCATGATTGAAATGCTTTCATTTTTAGAAAGCACAGGATTTATTGTAAACATATCGCTACAATAAAGAAAACAATCTGTAATTATGGTAATTTCTTTTGATTATTTTTCTTGTGTAAATTTATCATGGGAGGAGCAAGTCTTGATGTAAATGTTCAGTTATAATGTTCATATATTGATCACATTGAGAAACCCTGACTGACAGAATGAGAGTCTATTATTTGTGTTGTAGCTAATCTCTTTTTATGAACAAAGAACTCCATTATGAAGGTTTGGAAATGTTGAGGTTGGGGAAACCAACCCGTCAAATTTCAAGACGCCAAAAAGTCATACAGAGTAGAATTACAACATTGGTGATTTCACTCTGATCCAGCTCAAGAGATTCAAAGACTCAGTCTTGTCAATACCCTACAATTAGTCAGATGTGTTGGATGACTCACACTGACTAAACACACAAGAGACTGAAATATATAAATCAGAAAGTCAGTGTGTTATTTGAGAATAAGAAATATAATAGTCAATATAACCCAACACTCCCGGTTTTCTAGCCAGAGTGTTTTCTTCCAGAAAGGAACCAGAAGTAAACTTGGTACACATAAAATCAGAATAAGTGACATATTTGATCTGAGGATTTAGAAGTATTTCTACAATAGAAATAAGTTCTACTCAACACAGCTTAGATGGGCCAGCGCTGGCGTTGGTCTTTCTGGTTTTCATATTGCTGATATACTCCTCATGGTTTAACATTGTTTTATTTGTAGTTTTCGAAATACTTTTGCTCCAGTTACAATCAAGTGTTTTTGGAGCTTCTTTAAATGATATTGCAACTAATAGTGAATATAAGAATAAAAGTTGCATTTGACCATTGCAGAGGAAGATTTGTATCGATTTAGTTCTTAACAACTAATTTATACAGTGAAAACATGATTGGGAAATTAGATTCTTCAATTGTCAGAAATATGCCCCTAGTCAGTAAAGTCTGCAGGTATCAGTGAACATATAAATATATTAGAATTGACAAAATGCCAAAAAAATTCTGAAAGGAAGGGAAAAAACTTTCATGTTAGGTCAGAAAACAAATATGTATAATTTAGAAAACAAAGCAGACATCACGTATCTACTGATTTCTAAAAGGTAAATTACTTAAAATTTAAAGATAAAATTTCAAAATTATGTCAACTACATGAATTATTGGTGTAACGTGAATCAGTCTTGAATCACAATCAAAGGAGTTACTGAAATGCCTAAAAGAGCTCATTATGATCGTCTTGCTGAAGGGGATGTTTCGTAAAGAACTGCAGTTACAGTCGAACCGAACCTCAAGAAGTTCCTGTAACACTGTTCAATAATATCTAGTGTCATATACATTTCTTTCCTTTGGACCAACTAGTAGGAACTAGGATATATTTTAGAGCCAGGTTAAATTGCTAGAATTATCTGCCTTCCCACTGCTAACCTTAACAAGTCACTTGAGGTAGGTAAACTTCAGGAAGAAGAATAGTTTCTTATTAAGTGAATATAAGCACTGAAAAAAACGGTAGGCATACTGATTCATGTTAAAATTCATATTCAGAGAAGGACATTTGCTTACACTGAAAGCTGTTTTCTATATACTATGTTTTATAGATAACTGATATAATATACTCATGTAAATACAGATGTCTTTTCCCCTCCTGGAAAAGTCAGTGAAATCATCTGAATTTATTTCATTAATACCACAGGTTTCATGTTATGAATTAAGTTATATTATGCATAAAAATGTAAACAATGAAAATATTTTATAAATACATATAAAGTAACTTTTAGGTTCATTTCAGGAGTTATGTTATAGAATTTATAATATGAATGATCAACAGCTGCTTTATACTTGTCTTATAAATCTAAAAATAACTTAATTGAAGCAATTGACTCACAATCTTTACTGATCCAAGTTTGGCCATCTCCTTGAATAAGCTCAGGGTCCATGAGCTTAACCCATCTGGCTCTGTGCTCAGGTCCTTGATTTCCACATTGTTCAGGCAGCCATTCCCTCAGCCACATCCTGGACCTTTTTATCACTCATTACTTCTTCCCCTTTCACATGTTAAAGTAAAAACAAAACAAAACCTGTCCCTAATCTTAAATCCTTAAAACTCAATAGTTCTCAGCTTTGGCTGCACATCAGAGCTACCTGGAGTTTTTCTTAAATCCTGATGCCAGAGTAGGCCCCATCTTGGATTAATCAGAATTGCTATAATCTCTAGAAGTGTGATCCAAGAATCACTAGATCTTAAAACTCCCAGGTGATACCAGTATGCCACAAAGATTGAGAACCACAGTTTTAACTTTTCCACTCAGTTACTCTACTACACCTGTTTTTGAAACATAGCCCTCTCAGCTGTCTCCATCCACATTCCCCTTCCTTCGTTACATTGTTTCATACCCCATTACTTTGTTTCATTCCCTAGCTTGGCATCAAACTGCACCAACCAAAGGGTCCCCTCTGTACCTCAGCAGGGAGACAGCTGTGCCCTGGTGGTGAAAATCGCATTATAGGTGAAGATGTTACCAGCACTGTTTTTCTTGTCAGCTGCACCTGGGTTCTCCAGGATGCCAGGCCAGCCAGCCTTATTTTGCTAGTCATTTATTTCATGTTCCCATGCTCTACAACACTTACTCAAAATAAGCTTCATTTTTCTCAAACTACAAACGGAGAATTTAAGAATTCAAACTAACTTCCTTGCTCCTGAATCTCAAATGTTCTCATTTTCCCCACCCTTTATATAAACTTTTTTCTTTATTGTTTTGCAGCTCACAAATGGTATTTTCATTCCGTTGAATATCTCCTCTCCCCCTCCTCTTTTTTCTCCATCCTTATATCAAATACATCAAAAATTCTGTGACTTCTGTATTGTATAAATTGGTCTGCTTTTCAGTACTGCTGCAGTTATGAGCTCAGATCAAGCAACCACTGACTCTTGTTGATTGCTGAAATGGTCTCCACCAGGCCTCCCTCCACTCTGGCCTCTTTCCCAGCAGTCCCGGAGAGTGATTCTGTCTCAGAGCCGTGCAGATCGTGTCTCTCCTTTATCGGGTTAGCAGCGTTGCCCTTCGGAAGGCCCCAGTTCCTGAATTTAAAGGTCTTCTACAATCTGTCCTCCAGCTTTCTCTCTTGCTTTATATTAAAGCAAATCTTTAGATTAAAGATCTCACAAAAGTCTGTTGTTTACATGTCTTAAATATTTGCCTACTTTTCAGTGCTGTTCCCTGTATGAAACATTGCTTCCTCCCTTCTTTTATTTGCTTAGTCTGGCATCATCTTCTCCGGGAAGCTATCCTCTAATTGTCTGGGACTATTGTTTCACTCATCTTTGTTCTTCTACCTCCTTCCCATTGCTTTGAAAGTTTCTTTTTTTCTTATATGTATTCTCCACTAAAATATAATGCAGAGTCCATGACAATCGTCTTCACCATTAGCATAGGTTTTATATAACATAATACAATATGTAACGGGTTTTGATTATAATTTCAATAAGTCATTGGAACATAAATTTAAGTGAATGTTCAAATGCTTTTAATGATGTATAATAGAATTCAACCAGGACTCCACAGAATTTCATAATGCAATAAAATACCCCATAGAGGACTATAAATAATAATAATGAAAATTCTGGGACTTCAGTGAAAATGAGTTTAGTGATCTCATAATCATTTGTTTAGTTTTGAGAACTCTTTCTGTATTTGATGCACTGAGCATGATTCGCAACTCACCAGAAGATCACTCAAAGATGGAGAAGACAACAACCTTATTTAAGGCCTGAAAATCACCTGAAAAAAACTTTGGGTCCAAAAATACATCATTATTTGTTAAAAGTAAGTAACACAGACTTCGGAGCTAGACAAACCTGGTATGAAACTTGGATCCAGTATTAACAACAAAACCTCAGGTGAGTGACTTCTTCTTTTTAAAATATTTAATTTATTTATTTGACAGAGAGAGATACAGAGAGAAAGGGAACACAAGCAAGGGGAGTGAGAGAGGGAGAAGCAGGCTTCCTGCAGAGCAGAGAGCCCGATGTGGGGCTCAATCCCAGGAATTTGGGATCATGACCAGAGCCGAAGGCAGAACCTTAGCTGACTGAGCCACCCAGCTGCCCCTAAATTCTAAAGAATATTTATACTCTAGTCAGGTTTGGGAGAATTTTATCAAAAGCTCTGTTGAAACTTTAATGCAGCATTTACATTTCATTTACTGGTCACAAGAGGGAGTAAGAACACTGATAAAAATTATATATTTTCAAACACTTTTCAAGATAAGTTGTATGAAAAGAATTTCCTTGAGTTTTAAGGATGAAATGATTTCTCTTGTCCCTAGTTGGTCTAAGAATTTTATCAGCTCTTAATTTTGAACTGATACATTGTATTTAAATGATAAAATCTAAATTCATAAAAATATTAGAATCTTTATGTCTAATAAAGGTCATTTTTGAACAGTCTGAAAAGGTCTGGAGGTACTTTTTTAATACTGACTGATATGTCTGAGTCAGCTATCATGTTTTCAACATTGAAGTGAGTGTAAACAAAGCTTTGTTTATTGATAATGACGTAACACGATGATGAAATATGTTGCAAAAGTAGATCTTTTAGAGGAAAATCTGAGATTCCTTTCCTAGAATGTCTGTAACTTATGACAATTTGCTGTTTTCTTTTCTGATTTTATCGTTTCCTTTAAAAAGCTATGTGATAAAGTTCAAGATATCTTCTGTTGAAAGTGCAACACTGTGGACCTTTGAAAATGTTCTTAATAAAAATTTGTACAATTTTCTCTTCAGAGTTTAGGTCTCTCAGAGATCACATGGCAGCTTATCTTACGTCCTTTGACAGAATGAATATAATTCCCCCTGATGATTGCTTCTTACCACTTTGATGTTCCTGCTGGCTATTTAAGGAAGGAACTCCCCAAACTTAGTATTGAATCAGGGTCCTGTATATGCTTTGCTTCATGAATACAGGACAGACTTGACGACAAACAGATGACACGACATAATTTTTTCAGGTTTAATATAAGCTACAGATTTTTCCCTCAATTTGAAAGTTTCATAAGGATAACATGTGGGAAACAAGATACATACTAAGATGAAATATGTAGCTTAATATATTAATCCTTTTTATATTTAGTTAAATATATGGATATTAAATGGCCTAGACATTTTGTTCTTTGAAATACCCGTGGAAACTATTCATTAAAAATGTGGGGTTTGGCTTCAAGTCACTTCTACTTAAATTTGTCTGAAAAATTTTGCTGCCTACTTTTCATCTTTAAACTTTATGAATTGCAAAAGAAGCACTTGTTATTGTTTTTAATGCCTTAGTTATTACAAGTGATTGCTAACTCCATGCAAACTTCTGGGAATCCTGAAGAAACACAGAGCTTCCCCACTCCACCCTCTACTCCCAAAGTTTCCCACAGCTTTTTTGTTTCCCCCTCACGTGGCTTAAAATTATGAAAGTATGAATACTAAGGGTCATTTGTAAGAAAAATCCAAAAGGAGTGACTTTAAAAACATAACCACAAAGCAGTTAGATCATGCTTATTTTACATGGGTAAATATAAGTTATACTTTAATAACACAAATCTAAAGTCTCATTATTTAGTGAATTACTAAATTAAAATTATCTTCTGGAAAAAATTTCATTACATGTACCATGTTACAAATGTAGACCAGAATACTGATACAGAGTAGTTTTAACACTTCATCTTTTTTGTATCTGTAACTTTTGTTATTGACCTTGTATTGATGATAGAAAGTTAAAAAATACCTAAGAATTTACCTAATGTAAAGCAAGAGAATTTAAAAGGGTATACATGTAATGTCAATTTAATTTTAAATTCAACATAGTATTCCATTCTTTAATTATTGAAAAGATACTTGTTGAATATCTGCTATTTGCTTTATCATTTTATCCAGTTTATTTTGAAGTGGCTTTAAAGTTATTTACATAAATATAAATAATTGAGGAAGAGAGACTGGTTTGAAATTATTAGAAGAGATGAATAAAGTAAAAATAATGAATCAAATATGAGATAGAAAGAGGAATTGAGTATTTTATACAAAGTAAATGCCCTGACATTCTATGCACTTGCTATTGGAGCATATAAATTGTTTTGTTTGTTTGTTTGTTTTCTAACAGCTATTGGGAAAGAAGGAAACACAGAAACTTTATTCCTTGTAAGATAAAAATAACTTCTCAGAAAAGCACAACTATTTATGATAGTGAGAGCAAACTGTATTTCTTCTTTGGGTTCTCTTAGGGACAATGAGAGCAAACTGTATTTCTTCTTTGGGTTCTCTTAGGGACAACACTGTGTGATTTAGTAAATAACAGCCTTAAGGTGCCTACAAGGTTCAGTCGACCAGTTAACTTTCCAACTCTAGATTTTGGCTCAAGTTATAAGTAAATTAAAAAATAATAACCTCAATAACATTTTTCAGTGAGTTACTGCTTTCTTACAGTCACGTGTTAAGCACTGGGATTCAAAAATGATTTTAACAAAAATAGAACTATCCTATGACGCAGTAATCACATTACTAGGTATCGACTCAAGAAATACAAAAACACTTATTCAAAGGGATACATGCACCCCTACATTTATTGCAGCATTATTTATAATTATTTACAATTATTTGGCCCAAGTGTCCATCAATAGATGAATGGATAATAAGAGGTGGTGTGTATAGATACGTATGTCGGTGTCTACACACATATGGAATACGACTCAGCCATGAAAAGAATGAATTTTGCCGTTTGCTGTGACGTGGATGGAGCTACAGAGTATGAGGCTAAGCGAAGCAAGTCAGTCAGAGAAAGGCACATGCCATGTGATTTCACTCATATGTTGAATTTAAGAAATAAAACAAACGAGCAGAGGAAGGAAAAAGAGAGAGAAGACAGATCAAGAAATGGACTCCTAACAGCAGAGAGCAAACTGGTGGTCAGCAGGGGTGGGGGTGGGGGTGGGGAAGGAGGTGACGGGAGTGACGTGCACACTTGCCACGCTGAGCTCTGAGTAATGCGGAAAACTGTCGAATCACTGTATTGTACACTGCAACGAATAGAACACTACATGTTAACTATGTTGGAATTAAAATAAAAAGTTAATAAAAATTATTTTGACAGAGATCATGCTCTCAAAGGAATTGTAATTTAGCTAAAGAGACAGGCACATAAATACAGAATTCATATACAACATAGTAAGTTTGTAAGTAAGTTTGACTCTGTAGTCAAAGTATTGCAGGTGCAAAAAATCCTACCAGGAAAAAGCCTACAGTGAGAAATTAAAACATTTTTGTTCTTATTCAATAACATACAATGATACAGAAAGGGTCGTAGTCTCTCCATGATTAACATTTAATTCCACAGCCACAGGACCTCATCGCTTCATTGTTAAACTAGGGCAGCATTTCCTGGATGGTCTTGTTCCCTCCCAGCTCTTCTCTGTACTGCTTCTAAATAGTCATTGGATCAAAGCTCACAAATAATTTGTGATTTAAAGTTTGTTACAAAAGAAACTTGAAACTCCTTGTTCTCTCTTCAGTTCTTCATATGATCGGACGACAAACAATATCCTTGTAAAGTCTAAATATTTTTATTATTTGTATTTTTATGTTTAAAATATTTTATTTATTTATTTGAGAGCAAGAGAGAGCTGAGTGAGCGGGGTCAGGAGCAGAGGGAGAGGGACAGGCAGACTCAGCCCAGCTCAGAGTCCACTCAGGGCTCAATCTCATGACCCTGAGGTCTGACCTGAAACTATATGAAGAGTTTTGTTTCTAAAAGAAACTAAATCCTTCTAAATGAAGGCTGCTTACATGACTGAGCCACTTAGACGCCCCTCTGAAATCATTAAAAAAATAATCTTTGTATTTGTCTTATTTCAAGATCTACTCCAGTGCCTTGTATTTAACATGTGTTCAAAAACACTTGTAAAAAGCACTGGATAAATGATCTCAGCAGCTTAAACAATGCAATGTTCCCTTAACATTCCTCTTAGCTGGCATGTTGAAAAATATATCCAAATGGTACTCATGCTCTTTAATTTTCTATTGCAAAAAATATTTCATTTAAGTATATAGTAAAATGCCCTTACTAATATTATGTTTGGTGATTACTTATGAAAGAAATTCATATTAAATTTAGATTTACTCGAAAAATTATATATTCTTTTACATACATATGAAAATACCCAATGAGGCCCGTGATTTCTAAGCGTGTCACTATTGTATATTCATAAGTATGTTTGTATACAGACATTTCAAAAGTTATCAGCAAGAGAATCTTCAAGCATACTCCCTGCTCAGTGGGCAGCTCAATGTGGAGCTCAATCCCAGGACCCCAAGAACACAACCCGAGCCCCGTCAGATCTTCACCCAGCAGAGTGCCCAGGCACGCTGGGATGCAGACGCTCAAGTGACATAGCTGGCATCAGAATCTAAGTGGCTTTTGCTTCACTGTTCTTTCCAATAAAAATGTCTTGCCTTGCTAATTTAGAAACTGCATGCCTCCACTTGTTTTATATCATTTTATTTAAGCTATATAACCAAGCTGGCATTTGTAAATGCTCAAAAAATGTTGGCTGTTAGGTTTTGGTAAATCACATGGAATTGTTCAAAAGTTCAATCCTGTTTTTAATGGCGCTAGTCCATAAATACTCAAAACCTTTATACAGCTTATTCTTTTTATCCATAGTTAATTTGTTTTCATATGAGAATTATTTATACAATGTTCATGTAGTAACTAATTACTCTGTGTATTCTCTATTACATAAAATATTTTGAAATGTTTTGTTTTTAATCTCTGAAATATTACTGATAATTTGGTTGCAATTCTTAATACAGTCAGGAGTTTAAATTTGAGATTGTAGTAGCACTTCTATCTTTCACATCTGCCTTCCTACCATAAAAGCTTTTGTGAAGGGGATTCCTGATTCTATTTCTACCATTTGCTCTCATATTTTCTGTTCCAAGAGGGCACACCCTGAAGTGTGGGAATCAAACTCTTCTGGGCAGAGGTTCCAGTGCTGCAATTACATCAGATGAGGCTGTTGGGTTGTTTGATTTCTCTAAGGACTTGGTGATGTAGCTTCAATGCTTCCTCGCCACACTCCAGCTGCACTTGCTTTGCTGTGTGCCATCGTAGCTAATTCTCTCCCCGCTAACCTTGAACAACACGAACCCTCTCCTTCTGACCCATCATTTAAATCAACTCTGGAAAAACTTTACAATAATGATTTTAGAGGGGAAATTCCAGTTTCAATGCTGCCAATCAGTTGAAATACTTCTAAAAGTCAATTTTAAATTGTTATAGATATTATGAGAAACTACTTTTTGATCTTGTTACCTTATAGAAAGGAAAAGAAATCTAACAGAACCAGTTATGCTTTGACTTATGCTTTTTAATTTAAATTATTAAGATTATTTGAACTATACTAATTGAACATGGGTCTAACTCTGTGCATGTGTGAATATTAAGCCTTTTAAAGTAACTTTAAAATAAACAATTTCTAATTTATCATTTTTATCATTAAATGAAAATGCAGAATTATCAATCCCTGGTATCAGGACTAAGAAGCTGAGTGATTGGTTATTATGAAATAGATATAACTGCCATCCGCATAAGTTTTCCTGTGTGTGAAGCAATGTATCTGCATCATACCCTCCACCCCTCATAGGTGGCAATATTACGGTAGAGGCACTTGAGGGTCATAATTAAATGATGGGCTCTGGAGCCAGGCTGCTTGATTTTGAATTCTGACTCAACCACTGATGAGCTCTGTGACTTTGATCAAGTTACCTAACCTTTCTGTGGTTTAGTTTTCTTATCTCTGAATGAGGGTTAATGATACCCCACAAGATTTTGGGGAGGATTAAATGAGTTATTATGTGAACAGTGCTTCAAGCGCAGTTCCTGTTCAGTGAGCATTGCCTATTATTATTCTCACTATTTCACTGACTGATTAGTTTAGATGCCTCTTCAGATTTTACTTCTTACAAAAGTTGGCATTACAATAGGAAACCTGAGCTCTGGAATTCCCAGGCAGTGTGGGTGACTCCCAGGCATGCTATTATAGAGCACTGGCAATGTTTTCAGAGCACCTAGAAGTACGAAATCGAGACGCAGCAGGGCGAAAGAACAGATTAGACTGACGTTTTCCTGTTGAGAGCTGTCATAACTTTTTTTTTTGCCTAGTTGCAATAGACATTTTTGTGTGCCCTTGATGGGTGAAGCACTCAGTGGGGTCTTGGGAACACAAAGAAACAAAAGTAAATCCCTTGCCTTCTAGGATCTTAGGGTCCAGTGGGAGAGACAATGATCAAGGAATTATTGTAATTCAGTACAGTGATTTACACAATGGGGACTGTGCTCCGTGTTCAGGGGGAGCAAAGGGGACACGCAGCCCATGCTGCTTAGTGCCCCAGGGAAAGTCACACCATTTCAGTGGGATTTGAAAGACGAGTAGGGAGTTGTCAGGGGAGCAAATGAAGAGAGGATTCTGACAGACGGAAGAACACATGTGAAAGTGAGGAGTGTGAGGAGAGTTTGGCGTGTTGGCGAACACCCTTCAAATTGTTTAGATTTGGTGGAGAGTGGAGTGTGTTCTAGTGAAGGATGTGGAGTATGGGAAGTGGCAGGACATAGAGTTGGATAGGCCAGCTAGTGCCAGGTCAAAAGGGTTTGTGTGCTATGCAGTTATGTCAGGTTTTTACTGATGAAGTAGTAGAAATAGACTCCGCAAAGGCAACTTGTACAAACCAAACCTGTGACATGATGTGGAAGAAATCCCCAGGTAAATCGTTTGTTTAACCAAACAGATTTTATTTTGTGCCAGTGTTAGGAATTATGGAACACAAAAAATAGCACACAGCTTCTGTCTATTCGTTTTCTACTATTCAGCTTTGTAACAAAATTTGATGATTTTCCTTGTTCATAAACGAACTTGAGACTATGCCTGTCACATAAACATACACAGCCTCCTCATTACCAACATCACTCAACAGAATGGGGGTCTTTTTCTTTTTTTTTTTAAACTAGGGATGAACCTACATTAACACTTCATAATTTAACTTAGGGTTCACTCTTGGTGTTGTATATTCTATGTATTTGGGAAAAAAGTATAATGACATATATTCATCATTACAATATCACAAAGGGCATTTTCACTGGCCTAAAAATCTTCTGTGTGGTTACTATCTTTAATACACCAATAATTCAGTACAGGACCCAAGGAGATTGCACATCTTCATAAAATAAATTCCCTTTTTATGTCAAGTCAAATCCTCCTCTTCAACTCAATTCCCTCCTTATTTTTATTTCATGATTTGGTTATAAATCACCATGATTTCTTACTGGGGATAAGTCCAGGGTAACAAGTTGGCATATTTAATTTATTGGAATAAATTTCTTCATAGATAATGCTATTCAGTTTTCATATGAAGAATTGGATATAAATAGATTGGTTAGATTTGCTTTGTCTTTGACTAAATAACAGCAAATCCGAGTAAAGCAGCTGAACTAGAAAAAGTGGCTTAAATAACAGCAAAGTTTGATAACATGACCAATGGTGAGACTTTGTAATTATAGTCTACTGATGGTGTCTCTGAGTCCAATCTAGAGTTTATTCTGTCCTTGGAACTTTTAGAGTGACTTCATTTCTAATATCCACTTTTTTTCTATTTGGTTGTTTTTTTTCATGTCCACTTGGACTTATTTTATTTCTGTCTATTTTTAATTTAACTTTTCTTGCTTGTTTTGGAATCCTGGGAAAGCTGGCAAAGTAGGAGGATCCTGAGCTCACCTTTTTCCCACAGACACACTGAAATAGCAACCTTATCAGTGCAACTAACTCTGAAAATGACCCGAAGACTGCAGGACAGAATTTCCACAGTTAATTATAGAGAGGAAGCCACATATAAAAGAGTAGGAAGGGCAGAGACAAAGTCAGGAGCCAAAGCTGCAGCAAGACTAACCTCAGCCAGGAATGACAGCATAAACATGGAGAAGTGAGACACCACAAACCCCAGGCACAGGGGACCTGTACAGGGAAGATGAGAAACTCTAACCTTTGGCTTTGAAAACCAGTGGGGCTTAATTCTGTGAGGCTTTTTTTGTTTTTGTTTGTTTGTTTGTTTGTTTGTTTATTTATTTGACTGATGAACAGAGATCACAAGTAGGCAGAGAGGCAGGCAGAGAGGCAGGCAGAGAGAGAGGAGGAAGCAGGCTCCCCACCAAGCAGAGAGCCTGATACAGGGCTCGACCACAGGGCCCTTGGACCATGACCCAAGCTGAAGGCAGAGGCTTAACCCACTGAGCTACCCAGGCGCCCCATTTCTGTGAGTTTTTATAATCCGTGGGACTTAATTCCACGTACTTATAGCTGGTTTAGCTCTGGGAGCACAGGAGGAATAAGAAACTGAATCCCCACACTTAAAGAGCCGCATAACAATAACCCAACTAAGATGCAGCATAGAAACAGCAATTTGAAAAGCACCTGGGTATACGTGAAGGAGGTATATTTACTAATCTCAGAACATACACTGAAGGGGAAGGAATCTTTAGAGGACTTCACGAGAACACAAGTGCTGGTGGTTGCCTTTTCTCTTCACCCCTCCTGCCTAGATAGCAGGACACATGAGGGAACCAGTATGAATAGTCTCCACCTAACTTGCTAGCACTAGGTTCTCCTGCAGATCTGCACCATCTAATTTCCCCCACTAATCAGGTGTCCTTTCAAAGATGTTTCTGCCCTGACACATCCTGCAAGCAACCTCAGCAGGGACTAATGCCATTCCAAAGTAACTCTTGCCCTGGAAAGAGGAGAAGCTAACCACACACACACTAGTATGCCTACATTCTAGCACCTGAACCTTATAACTAGGAGTGCAGAGAGAGTGCCCTGCTGATCAGTGTGACTGTAGCTCCAAAGAATGTTGGGGCACAGACACCTGCTCTGACTGGCAGCCCCACTCAACTACAAGCCTGTGGTGGTCCTAGACTGGCCCCTTATCAGCACAGAAACCAAATTTTTGCCCAGAACAGGCAAAGTTGGCCATTGCAGCTGACTGGATTGAAGGCAAATATGGCTTAGCCATAACAGTAGGGTGCATTCAACCCATATGGGAGACACTTCTGAAGCACCTGGTTCTGATGAACTAGGGGCATTGTGCTGTGAGGCACCACAGGACCTCTTCTTCACAAAGCTACTACTTTCCAGATAATGAGATACAGCTGACTTTTCTAATATGTAGACTAAAAACCACAGAGAGACAAAATAGGGAAACAGAGGAATATGTTCCAAATCAAAGAACAGGGTAAAACCACTGAAAAGAGCTAAATAAAGTGGATAAGCAATATACTTGATAAAGAAATCCAAGTAGTGGTCATAAAGATACTGACTGGACTTGAGAAAAGAGGGGGAACCTCAATGGGACTTTTAAAAGAGATAGAAAATATGAAAAAAAAAAAAAAAAACACACCAAGATGAAGAACTTAGTAACTGGGGAAAAACAACAGCAACAACAACCAAACCAAAAACAAACAAACAAACAAACAAACACAACCAAAGCACTAGAGGGAATCAATACCAGATTAGAAGAGGTGGAAAATGGATCAGCAACCTGGAAGACAGGGCTATGGAAAGCAACCAAGCCAAATAGCAAAAAGAAAAAAAGAATAGTTAAAAAAGAGAGAGAGAGAATAGGTTAAGGAAATTCAATGCCATTACAACTGTAATAACATTTGCATTATAGGGATCCCAGAATAATATAGAGAGAAGGAGGCAGAGAATTTGTTTAAAAAAGTAATAGTTGAAAATGTCCCTAATCTGGGGAAGGAAACAGACATCCAGATTCAGAAAGCCCCCAACAAAATTAACCCAATGAGGTCCACACCAATACACATAATAAATAAAATGACAAAAAGTACTGAGAAAGAGAAATTTTAAAAGCAGCAAGAGACAAGAAAATGGTTATATACAGGAGAAACCCCATAAAGCTATCAGCTAATTTTTCATCAGAAACTTTGCCAGCCAGAAGAAAGTGGCATGATATATTCAAAGTACAGGGTGGGGGGAGAAAGATAAAAAGAAACAACCTGCAACTGAGCATACTTCCTCCTGTAAGGTTATCATTCAGGAAGGAGAGCTAAGCGTTTCCCAGACAAACAAAAGGTAAAGGAGTTCATCATTACTAAACTAGCCTTACAAGAAACATTAATGAGACTTCTTTAGGTGTAAAGAAAAGGCCATCATCAGGAGTAGAAAATTATGAAAGGTAAAAATTTTACAGGTAAATGCAAACATATGATATGGAAGTTAAAGCACAGAAGCAGTAAAAGCAATGATATCTACAAAAATTAGTCAAGGGAGTCACAAAATAAAAGGACGTAAATTAAGACATCATATCCATAAAATATACAAAGGAGTAAAAATTTAGTGTTTTAAGAAAGGTTGAAACTCAAGAGAATCTCAACTTAACATAGACTACTATACTTGTAAGATAAATACAAACATACTGGTAATCACAAACCAAAGACCTAAAATAGATAAACAAAAAATAAAGAGAGAGATACCTAAACATACCAGAAAGCCATCAAACCACAAGGGAAGACAGAAAAAGAAGAAAAATGAAACAGAGATGAACAATATAGTAACAATAGTAACAAAAATAGTAACAAAATGGCACTAAGCACATATATATTAACAATTACTTTAGATGGAAATGAATTAAATGCTTCAATCAAAAGATGCAGGGTGACTGAATCAATAAAAAAAACAAGATCTGTCTATATGCTGTCTTTAAGAGACTTATTTTCAAACCTATAGACTATATGCAGATTAGAAGTGAAGAGATGAAAAATGACTTAGGATGCAAGTGGAAATGAAAGCTAGGGTAGCAACACTTATATCAAAACAGACTTTAAAACAAAGACTGTAACAAGACACAAAGAAGGACACTACATCATGATAAAAGGAACCATCCAACAAGTGGGTGTAACAATTGTAAATACCTATGCATTCAGCAGGGGAACATCTGAATACATCAAGGAATTATAAACAGACATAAAGGAGGAAATTGACAGTAATACAATAATAGCAATTAAAGACATTCCACTTATATCAACGTATAGATCATCCAGACAGAAAATCAACTAGGAACAGAGGTTTTGAATGACACACTAGACCAGATGGACTTAACAGATATATTCAGAACAGTCCATCCAAAATCAGTGGAATATACTTTTCAAGTGCAAATGGAACATTCTACAAGGTAGATCACATGTTGGGTCGCAAAACAAATCTCAATACATTTAAGAAGATTGAAATTACATCATTCTTCTTTTCTACCACAAGTTTCCATGAAACTAGAACTCAATTAAAAAAAGAGGAAAGAGTGTGAATACATGGAGGCTAAGTAAAATGCTTACTGAACAATGAATGGGTTAACCAAGAAATCAAGTAGCGAGTCAAAAAATACAGCATTTAATTCATTTCCATTTAAAGTAATTGTTAATATATATGTGCTTAGTGCCATTTATGCAAATACATACATAATGGTCTAAAATCTTTATAATACTACAAAATTTGATTAATGAGGGAAGTTTATTGCATTATAGGCAAGCAAGCAAAATCTCAAATAAAGCAAGCAAAATCTCAAATAAACAACCTAACCTCACACATAATGGGACAAGAAAAGAAGAACAAACAAAGCCCAAAGCCAGTAGAAGGTAGGGATAATAAAGATTAAAGAAACAATAAAGAAATACAGACCAAGGAAAAAAACCTCATAGAACAGATAGATGGAACCAACAGCTCGTTCTCTGAGAGATCAATAAAATTGATAAAACTTTAGCCAGACTCATCAAGATTAAGAGAGAGGACTCAAATAAGTAACAGTGGAAACAGAGGAGAGAGATAACAATCAACACCACAGAAATACAAAGGATCATAAGAGAGTATTATGAAAAAAATGTATAGGCATACATTTGGACAAATTGGACAACATAGAAGAATGGATGAATTCCTAGAAACATATCACCTTCCCAAACTGAATCTATTTCCAATAAGAAAAAGAAGTTTTGAACAAATTTTGAACAAATAGAAAATTAGAACAAATTATTAGCAATGAAACTGAATCAGTAATCAAAAATCAACAAACAAAAGTGTTTTTCACTGATAATTAGTGATTTGATAGTGATTCGAGGCATCTTTTCATGTATCTGTTGGCCATCTGTATGTCTTCTTTGGAAAAATGTTTATTCATTTCCTCTGCCAATTTTTAAAAAATCAGTTGTCTTGTTTGTTTGTTTGTTTGGCGTGGAGTTGTATAAGTTCTTTATATATTCTGGATATTAACCCCTTATTGGGTGTAACATTTGCAAATATCTTCTCCCATTCAATAGGTTGCCTTTTAGTTTTGTTGATGGTTTCCTTTGCTGTGAAAAAGCTTTTTTATTTTGTGTAGTCCCAGTTCTTTTTTTTTTTTTTTTTAAGATTTTATTTATTTATTTGACAGAGAGATCACAAGTAGGCAGAGAGGCAGACAGAGAGAGAGGGAAGCAGGCTCCCTGCTGAGCAGAGAGCCCGATGCGGGGCTCGATCCCAGCACCCTGAGATCATGACCCGAGCCGAAGGCAGCGGCTTAACCCACTGAGCCACCCAGGTGCCCCATATTTTGTGTAGTCCCAGTTCTTAATTTTGCTTTTGTTTCCCTTGCATTAGGAGAAATATCTAGAAAAATGTTTCTACGGTAGATATAAAAAAAGTTACTCTCTATTTTCTTCTGGGGCTTTATGAATTCAGGTCTCTTGAATAAGTCTTTAATCCATTTTGAGTTTTGTGTGTGTGTGGTATAAGATAGTGGTTATACAGTTCTCCTCGCACCATTTGTTGAAGAGACTGTTCTTTCCCCCATTGTATATGCATTTTTTGCATAGATTAATTGAGCATCTATGTGTGGGTTCATTTCCCGGCTCTCAATTCTGTTCCACTGATGGATTGTTCTGGTTTTGTGCCAGTACCATACTAAAATTTTATTTTTCTTCTAGTTATGTGAAAATGTTGGGGGTTTTTTTAGAGATTTCAAGAAATTTGTAGATTGTTTTAGGTATTGTGGACATTTTTTTTTTTTTTTCTTCTCAAAGACTTTTATTTATTTATTTGACAGAGAGAGATCACAAGTCGGCAGAGAGGCAGGCAGAGAGAGAGGAAGGGAAGCAGGCTCCCCGCTGAGCAGAGAGCCCGATGCGGGACTCGATCCCAGGACCCTGAGATCATGACCCGAGCCGAAGGCAGCGGCTCAACCCACTGAGCCGCCCAGGCGCCCCTATTGTGGACATTTTAATAATATTCGCTCTTCCAATCCATGAGTATAGAACATCTTTCCATTTGTTTGAACCATCTTCAATTTCTTTCATCAGGGTTTTATACTTTTCAGAGTATGAGTCTTGCACCTCCTTGCTTAATTTTATTCCTAGGAATTGTATTCTTTTTGGTGTAATTGTAAATGCAATTGTATTTTTAATTTTTCTTTCTGCTACTTCATTATTAGTGTACAGAAATGCAACATATTTCTGTATATTTTGTATCTTGCAGCATTACTGAATTCATTTATCAGTTCTAGTAGTTTTTTGGTGGAGTCTTTGGTGGAGTTTTCTGTGTATAGTATCATGTCATCTACAAATAGTGAAAGTTTTACTTCTTCCCTACAATTTGGATGCTATTTATTTAATTTTTTTCTTAGCTGATTGTTGTGGCTAGGACTTCCAGTATTTTGATGGAAAAAAGTCGAAAAAATGCACATCCTTGCTGATCTTAGCAGAAAAGCTGTTTTTCACCATTGAATATGCTGTTAGTTGTGGGTTTTTTATATACGGCCTTTATTATGTAGAAAAATGTTCCCTATGAGCCCACGTTTTGAGAGTTTTTGTCATAAATGGATGCTGTACTTTGCCGTATGCTTTTTCTGCATCTATGGAGATAATCCTTTATCTTTTTAATGTGATGTATCATGTGAATTAATTTGTGAATATCAAACCATTCTTGGATCCCTGGGAAAAATCCCACTTGATTAGGGTGAATTTTTTTTAATGTATTGCTGGATTTGTTTTGCTAATACTTTGTTGAGGATTTTTGCATCAATGTTTATCAGAGAAATTAGCCTGTCCTCTTTTTTTGTAATGTTTAATCTGGTTTTGGTATCAGAGTAATGCTGGTTTCATGGAATGAATTTGGAAGTTTCCTTCCTCTTCCATTTTTGGAATAGTATGAGAAGAATAGGTATTAACTTGTCTTTAAATGTTTGGTCAAAATAAGAAAGACAATAAATAACACGTTCTGGCAAGGATGTGAAGAAATAGGAACCCTCCTGCAATATTGGTTGGGACGTATATTGTGCAGCCACGGTGGAAAACAAAAGTTAAAAATAGAAATACCATATGATCCAATCATTCCACTACTAGGTGTTTACCCAGAGGAAATAAAAACACTATTTTGAAAAAGATATATTAACCCTCATGTTTATTGTTGCATTATTTACAATAGCTAAGCTATGGACAGCCCAAACGTAAATCTTAGATGAATGGATAAAGAACTCTCTCTCTGTATATATATATATGTATATATATATACACACACATATATATATAATCTCATATACATATATACACACATTTATATATAATCTCATATACATATATATACACACATATATATATCATATACATATATATGAAATAAATATGTATATGATGATTTGTACATAATAAATATACATAAAATGAAATATTCAGACATAAAAAAATGAGATCTTGCCATTTGCAGCAACATGGTGGACCTAATGGGTATAATACTAAGTGAAATAAGTCAGTTAGATAAAGACAAATACCATACGATCGCACCGATAGGTGGAATTTAAGAAACAAAACAAAGAAATAAAGAGACAAACAAAAAAGCAGACTGTTAAATCCAGAGAGAAACTGGTAGTTGCTGGAACGGAGGTTGGTGGAGGGATGAGGGAAATAGGTAAATGAGCTCAAGGCCGTGCTTCTCTTG
>NC_081559.1:250245-285256 GCF_022355385.1 Mustela nigripes
GGGGCACCGAGTGATGCGCACAACCGTAGGGCTCAAGGGCGTGCTTATCTTGAGGGGCACCGAGTGATGCGCACAACCGTAGGGCTCAAGGGCGTGCTTATCTTTCAAAGCTGTCAGTGAAATGCAAATCAAAATCATAATAAGACCCGTAGGGATAAAAATACATTATATGTTTATTAAAAATAAAAATATTAAAAATTAATAAGATTAATTCATACAGATCAGGGCAGCTATTAAGAAAAAAATAAATGACAATAAATGTTTTTAGAGGATGTGGAGAAATTGTGATCCTTGTACACTGTTGGTGGAAATACAAAATGATAAAGCCACTATGGAATTTAGTATGATATTTCCTCAAACATAAGAATAGAACTCCCATATGATCAGGAATCTCACTCCTGGATATTTACCTAAAATAATTGAAATCAGGATCTTGAAAAGGGTTAGCACTCGAGCGGCTGTATTCTTTAATCTGCCTGTTTGAGCACCAAAAACAGTTGTTTTAAAGATTTTATGAGTCTGCTCCCTAAAATTAAAATCATCTAGAGTGAATTTGTTATTATTTTTCTGTTTTTTGAGTTTCTTTCTTAGCATTAACTTTTAGGGTTTTTTAGGGGGGAGAAAATTTGAGATTTTCCGCTATTTTCTGTGGCAGGTTTCTTTCGGCCATTTATCAGTCTCACCTTCTCTCTTTCCTTACCCCTTCTCACTGGTTTGTGGTTGCTTCCACTCACCCTCCAGGCTTTCAGCCCAGCTGAGATCACAGAAGGGCACTTTGGGCTCCTGCTCTTCAGTGATGGTGGAGACCCACGGATCCACACACGGAAGGACTCGATGGCTTCAGCTCAGTTTCGTTGGCATTACTGAGTCCTTGTCCCATTTTCTGCCCCAGTAGCAGAACGACAGCCTCCCTATTTTACAGCCTCCTTTCCTTAATGGGCAGGAAATCCACAATCTGGTCCTGACCTTTAGGGAGCCTGTCAGTATCTTACAAAGGACATTTTAGTTCCTCTCATCCTGCTCTAGCCCAGCTCTGAACTGCCACTACCTGCCGTTGGTCCACAGAATTGTCACATTTTTGTCTCAGTGATGTCTTCTTGTTTTTTCTCCTACATTTTATTTTCATTTTACATATTCCTGATTATTTCTTAATGGATCTCATACTCAGTAATTACCTATTTTTTTGTTTGTTTGTTTGTTTTGTCTTGAAGCTAAGTTTCTTGGGGATAAGAACCTTATTCATTGATAACTCACTACTTTTTAGAACAATTTATTGGATATAATTGTCTTTGAAAACAAATTCCAATCCATGATATATTCTACTTACAGGCAGAATAAATAAACAGGAGCTAAATGTGCCAAAAAGAAACTCCATATTTCAAAAAAGATTTCAGCAGATAATTTATATCATTTTATTTTACCTTCAGTATTCATTCTTGCACTGTCCATCTCACCTTCCTATGAATCATCTCCCCAGAATACACACATGAGCTAATAATTCCCATCTTAAAAAGAAACCCTCCCTTGGTCTCCTATTTCTATATTCCTCTCCAGACGCTCACACAACTTTTGTACTACTTCCACATCAAAATCATCTCAAAACAACAGTTCCCTTAACTGTCTACACTCCACCCCGTACATATTGCTTAACGCTGCAACCCTCTCCCTTCCTCACCACTCCGCTGGAACTACCCTTGGTCAAGATTACCAGCAAGCAATCCGCTTCTCTGCCCTCCTCTAGCAGGGAGCAGTGCTCTGCGTGGCATGGGACAGAACTCACCACTCCCCCTTTTGGGAAGCATTTGCTCTTCGCAGGTTCTATCACATCACACTTTCCTGGATTTTCTCCCACATCACTGGCTGTTCCATTTCGGTTTCTATATAGGTTCTTCTTCTTCTCTTGGACATTTAGATACTGAGGAGGCTCACGGCTCAAGCTTGGGCTCCTTTGTATCTGCCCTTTCTTTTTCTGGAGGACGTTATCTTCTCTCATTGCTTGAACTACTGCATCTGCTGATGACTATGCCATGTTTATCTCTATTCCAGAGCATTTCCTAAGCTCTAAACATGTATGCAACTGCCTATTTGACATCTTTACTTGGTGATTAGGCATCTCTAATTAACTTGTCCAAAACTGAAACACTTTTGAAATTTACTGCATTTTCCCTGCTTAATCTTCTTTCATAGGAATTTGAAACTCTTTTACGGTATCTTTTAGTTTCTTTATTTCCATTTCCTCATTTATATTTATCACTATAATATATTGATGACATTCTTGGCATCATTCTAAATTGTACTTACTTATTATTTAATTGCATATATTTACTAGACAGTATATTGGACATCAGGTAATCTTCTGTCAATAAGGAAAAATATAATTATCATTCTTCTGATAAATTGATGAATTTTTCTTAGGAAGAAGAGAGAAACAAAGAAATCAAACATCTACTGCAATGTTTTATATACCTCATGAAAATCTGGTCAGGGCTTATAACTTTAATTTTTGAACTGTTAAGATAAGTGATTGCTCTAATATTAAATTTGGGAATAAAAATGTAAGAATTATGTGTAAAATAAGCTTCATGGGGTTCATTTTGTAAAGACAGCTATTTCAGCACCAGAATCATGACAGCAAATGTCGCTTGCCTTGGGTTGACTTAGTGCATACATCTTTCTGTAATTATATTTGAAGAGTTTAACAACAAATAATGACTTTTCCAAGAATACTAAGATGAGAACATGCAGCAAACCAGAAAGACCTGGTCCCTACCCACACAGAGAGGATTAAATGATTCTAGAACCCATTAGTAAGAAAACAGATCAATAAACACACCTGGCATAAGACCATGAAGGAAGAAAGAGAGAATAAGGAGAGAGAAGTTGGTTCAGATTATGTGGCCGAGAAAATCATTTCTGAGGATGCTTTAAGATGCATGGATATTTAAACTGAGAATAAAGCAAATTATAAGACCAAATGTGTGGCAGTTTTAAGGAAACCAAATTAATTCTCCATAGATTGATACCATATAAAAGTGCTAAAATTTGTTCATTATGTAAAGTTAGTAGCAATCTTTTTTTCTTGTTTTTGTTAACTTGTTTTTCACATGTGTTGGCTTATGAGTAGATGCATAAATTGGTGAAAACCACAGTGCATATTTAATTCATTTGGAAAATAATAATTCTTTTTGAGGCATTATTGTTTTTTATCTTTATATATAATAGTATTATATAAATATATTTATATTTTTTAAAAATTTTATTTAAATTCCAGGTCCAGGTAACATTCACTTTTATACTAAATGATAAAAATTTTAGTCATAAAAATTTTTTGGTCATGAGCTGTACATTCTTTATGGATGTTGGGTATCAATATTTTTGTGAGTGTTTTTTTTGTGATCATTCACCAATCTATTATAATCTTTAATTTACATTATATGGTGGGAATTTTGTTTGCTTTCAGGATAACAGAGCTATTTGAATTTTGATTTATAGATGTTTTGACTGGGTAACTTATTTTTGTTCATAGAATCTTTCCATAACCATTGAACCATGGATATCACATGAGGACAATTAAAGCTGTGTTTTGATTTAATTAAACATCTCAGAAATAAGTTTAGGAAAATTATTCTGTTGCTTTATAACCTTTAGAAACTTGTTCCTTCCTCTGGAAAATCTTTTCCTCTGGTAGAGTGTTACATCTTGGCAAGGATGAAATAAATTGAATCATCTGAGATTAGATTCTGTTGAAAGGTCAAGATGATTTTATATTTTAAAAGTTATGATATTTGAGTTCTAATTCTATTAGGAATTAATTATAATTCTTTTAGAAATTTATTAAACTAAATCATATGTTTGTTCTGTATCTAGTGATAGAAGAGGCTGTTCAATATTGTTTGTATCCAAATAAGATATGTTAACACACACACACACACACACACACACACACACACACCATTTTGTAGCTTTAGGGATTTATTGTTTGGGTGAGTATCATGAATTTCTAGGAGTTATAAGTTAAGTAAACAATAGATCTCCACTTTTCTGTTCAGAAACTCTCCCTGCATAGATAATGTTATTTTTTGACTTTTTATTCTTATTTTTGTTAAAGTACAATATGAATAGACTTCATGTTTCAGATCCATATTTTTAGATTTGATTTTAATAATGACAAAATCTGAAAGAGGGCTTCATAGTTCATTAGTATTATAAATTCTAATAACTTTTTAATGAGAAAATATTTTTAAATTTATTAAAATACTTTTTATTCAGCTTATAAAGTACTATACTATAATTAAATTATATTAGAGTGAGATAGATAAGATACTTTTAAAGGAATTGTTAAATCTGACAACACAGCAAGCTCTTTTTGAACAGAAAATATAGTTGCGATTCAGAAAGTTTACTGCTACGCCTCTACCTTCTTTCTAGGAACAACGTTGCACGAGTCACCCCTTTATGTGGCACCCTGTAACATCCGTTGGTAAGTCCCAGCTGTCTCCAAATCTCTCTTCACATGTGGAATTGGGAATATTGGGAATTCCTACTGTTTTCACACCCCAGATGCTTATCTAAGAAAATTCAAAAACTTCTGGATGTTGTTAAGAGCTTAGTAATAAATATTATTAATATGAAAGTGTTGTTATTGCAATGATTGGTCCAATATTGAATGTTAGGGCCACAGGGAGGACAAACGAAAGTGAGACAGAAGTTAAAGTTTGGGTTAAGAAAAGGTCTAAAATGAAGACAGAAATGAATCGAAATGAATTTTTCTTCTTTAGCTTGTCTTGTGCAGCATGTGGCTGTTAACTTGGGCTTTCATGTGAGATTTTTGTGGTCTTCAAAGAATTTTCCATGCAGTTATCAGTTGTTTTTAGAATTAGAGATAGGATGATAACTAGTTACCAGAGTGATTGACTAATCATTCTTACAATTTCATGTATTCACCTGACACTTGCTAGCAGATGGTCTTTACGTTTAATTGAACAAAATTGTGTTTTCCTGATTGAGAGCTTTAGTTTGTGTGATCAGATTTTGAGACTTTATTCAGGATACTCAATAAGATATATCATCACTTTGATCTTAGAGTCATACACTTGAACATGTCATTGTAGGGGTGCCTGGGTGGCCCAGTCCATTGGGCGTCTGCCTCTGGCTCAGGTCATGATCCTCGAGCCCTAGAATCAAGCCCCCCCCACACTGCCAGGTCAGGGTCCCTGCTCAGTGGGGAGTCTGCTTCTCCCTTTTTCCCTCACCCCACTTCTGTGCTCTCTGTCTCTCTCAGTCTCTCAAATAAGTAAATTAGATCAAAAGGAAGGAAGGAAGGAAGGAAGGAAGACAAGGTCGCGGTAACTGGAAATGTTTCAGCCAGAAGAACACATTCCAATGGAAGGCAATTAATTCCTCTCTCTCTGCTTTGAGTGGGAGAAGCGGCTTCTTTCCTAAATCATGAAAAAAAACTGTTCTTAGTCACTTTTTTTTTTTTAACAGAGAAGAGGAAGGTGCAATCCAGACATAATCTATCATTTATATCAATCCTTGATATATGACTTGGAGTTAATGATTCATGTTGTTGGTGCTAAAGCTGACATAACCAGGCATGCGATGGTTTTGGTTCAATAACGCATATAGTGTACACTCACAACCTGCACTGCAACCTCCCTCCATGGAGACAAGTGACCACATTAGGGTGTCATAAGCGTGCCATTTCTCCTCTCTGCAGAGCAGTAAATTGCAGACTCATTCCAGACATTTCGTCATACGACTTGTTTGGTGAAGAGCGACTACACAGATGGTCTCTCCTAAACCCAACACAGTTGTGGCTTTGTGGCCCAAACTGCATGCAAGAAAATGTCCAGGGCAGACAAACGCAACATATAATTTGGTCTATTGCTTATTCTGAGCACTTTCGTCTACTCAAAAACCACAATAGTGAGAATGGGCTTCTGAAAAACACTCTCCTGTATTTCATTTTTAAGGATTTTTTTTTTTTGATGTAGTATTTGCTTTGAACGATGGAGTCATATGTGTGTATAGTCTTAGAAAACTCTTAACTATTAAGATATAATATTTTCTATTATTCTAAGATGTGTAGTTTGTAGCCTCGAAGTTTTTTCTGAAACTTATTTCAAATTCCAGTCAGACACGTGAGGCTTTCGAGTCGATCCTTCAATGAAGTTAACTTCTCCACATTTTCTATCTCCTTATCCTTTATCTTTTAAGTAATTTCTTCAACTACATCTGTAGGTATTTTAGTTTTTCATCTTTCTTCCATTTTTCTTCAATTTGCTGTTTAACCTATCCATTGAGTTTAATTTTTTTTTTTTTTTTAAAGTAAGCTCCAAGCCCAATGTGGGGCTCAAACTCACATCCCTGTGATTCAGAGTCACAAACTCTACTGACTGAGCCAGCCAGGCTCTCTTCTGTTGAGTCTTTAATTTTTTTTTAATTTATTTTCAGCGTAACAGTATCATTATTTTTGCACCACACCCAGTGCTCCATGCAATCCCTGCCATCTCTAATACCCACCACCTGGTGCCCCGACCTCCCACCCCCCGCCCCTTCAAACCCCTCAGATTGTTTTTCAGAGTCCATAGTCTCTCATGGTTCATAATTTTAAAAAATCATGCTTTTTAGATAGATAAATTATATTTCATTACTGTCAAATCTTTTTTGATCATTTCTGATCAAAATGGGGTGGGAGATTCTTTTGTTTCATGCTTTTATTTATCCCTACTTTTCTTTCAATGTTTCACACATGATTATGTTATAATCTATATTTGGTCATTCCTGTATCTGAAGTTTTGGACTGTTACCTATGATGAATGATGAATGCTAGCCTGTTCTTACTCACTCTGGATGATGGTAGTTTGTTTCACTGTGTTATTTGATGATGATGGTGATGTTAGTTAGTTAGTTTTTTTTTTTTTTTTTCAGACATGAGCTCATATTTGCCTAGAATTAATCTGTGGAAATGTACTTGATTAAAAATCCATTTTTCAAGGCAGGATTGTGTTTTACTTTTAAAACCCAGTTCTTACCAGTCTGTGAAGAATTTATCTACTCCTGTCTGGGGTTTCCTTGACTGGGGTGGTAAAATACACTCAGATCAGAAACTCACATGAAAGTAGGTATGTTCTTACAAATTCTCACAAAGTACTGTGTTTTTCTTTCTTTAGTTTTTAATCACCCAGGGCAATATTGAGTATGAAAAATTGCTACCTGGTTTTAGCTTAATATTTGAGGATTTAAAATATTTATGTCTATTTTTGTCCTCAGGAAAATTTCTCTTAATTTTTTTGAACTCATAAGAGTTTAGTTAAAAGTATATTTATAGTAATTTATCCAACATCTGAATGTTTTATAGTAGAAGGCTTTTTAGAATTTGTAGTCTTATACTGCTGAAATCAGAATATTAAACCATTCTTTTCCTGTGGTTCTACTTAAAAACCTGCTACTTGACTTGAGGAAGTGTTTAAAAACAAATTTTTTTCTTTTTAGATTTTATTTATTTGACACAGAGAGAGAGATCACAAGTAGGCAGAGAGGCAGGCAGAGAGAGAGAGGAGGAAGCAGGCTCCCTGCTGAGCAGAGAGCCCGATGCGGGACTCGATCCCAGGACCCTGAGATCATGACCTGAGCCGAAGGCAGAGGCTTAACCCACTGAGCCACCCAGTGCCCCTAAAAACAAAATTTTTATTTTGGAATAATTTTAGGTTAACAGAAAAGTTTCAATATTAAAAGAGAAATCTTGTCTACGTTCATATAATTCCTCTATTACCAACATCTTATATAAGCACGGCTCATTCGTAAAACTAAGAAACCAGCATAGGTGCATTATTGTTAACTAAGCTCCATGCTCTCTCTATTCAGATTTCACCATTTTTCCTACTACTACTCTTTTTCTGTCCCAGCCCCCCCCTCCAGAATACCACACTGTGCTAGCTGTCATGCTTCCCTAGCCTCCTTAGGTCTGTGATAGTTTCTCAGACTTTTTTCCTGACAACTTTCAGGATGGCTAGGGATTTTATAGAATGTCCTATGTTTGTATGATTTTCCCCTCATTATTAGAATTATAATTTTTTGTAGAGAATGTGACAGAATTGAAGTGCCCTTATCATCATCATATTAGGAGGTACTGACTATCAACATGACTTATCACTATGATTACCTGGCCAAGGGTAGTGTTCACTGGGTTTTTCTCTGTGAAGTTGTTTTGTTGAATAATAACTTTTTAATATCTAAGCTCTTCAGATGATACTTTTTTTTATGAAAGCAGTATTGTTCCATATTTTTCTGAGGATATAAAATATACATCTCCAAGTACTCTTCTGTACATTTTATTCTTACTGTTGTTGTAATCTCCACATTTTGGGAGAGTATTCTGGTTTTTGGCTTTGACTTTCTAAATTGGCTAGTGATTTAAAAAAAAAAAAATAAGCTTTTAGGGGCACCTGGGTGGCTCAGTGGGTTGAATGTCTGACTCTTGGTTTCTGCTCAGGTCATGATCTCATGGGTCATGAGATTGAGTCCCACATGGGGCTCCATACACAGTGGGGAGTCGGCTTGAAGATTCTCTCCCTTTGCTCCCCCTGCCCCCAGCTCACAGGTGCACATGTACATACACTCTCTCTAAAACAAATAAATCTTACAGAAGTTAAACTATTAAATATTTTTAGCTTTTTAGATGTTTTTGGTCATTTAAAAAAATTTATCATGGCAAGTGTACTCTTTAGTCTCCAACACCTGGTCCACCCGGCCCTCCTACGCACCTCCCCTCCGGCAACCATCAGTCTGTTCTCTACAGTTAGGAGTTTCTGTCTTGGTTTGTCTCTCTGTTTTGTTTTGTTTTGTTTTTCTTTGCTCATTTGTTCTGTTTCTTAAATTTGGCATATGGTGAAATCATACATTTAATTTTCTTTCTCTGATGCACTTGCTCACTGAGCCTTACACTCCTACCCATGTCATTGCAAGTGGAACATTGTGCTCTTCTTATGGCTGGATAATATTCCATTTATATATATAGCACTTCTTCCTTATCCATTCATCTACCCATGGACACGTGGGCTGCTTCCGTAGTTTGGATATCATAGGTGATGCTGCAATAAACCTAGGGGTGCATGTATGCCTCTGGATTGGTGCTTTTGAATTTATTAGCTAAATACCCAGTAGTGTGATTACCAGATCGTAGAGTGCTTCTATTTTTATTTATTTTTTTGAGGAACCTCTATATTGATACCTATAGTGGCTGCACCAGTTTGCATTCCCACCAATAGTGCAAGATGGATCCTTTCTCCACATCCTTGCCAAAACTTGTTTCTTGTGTTTTTGATTTTAGCCATTCTGGCAAGTGTGAAGTGATATCTAATTGTGGTTTTGATTTGTATTTCCCTGATGATTAGTGATGCTGACCATCTTTTTATTTGTCTCTTGGCCATCTGTAAGTCTCTTTTGGAGAAATGTCTGTTCATGCCCTATGCCCATTTTTAAATTTGATTGTCTGGGATTTTTTTTTGTGTTGAATTGTTTAAGTTTGTTATTTATTTTGGATACTAACCCTTTATCAGATATGTCATTTGCAAATATGTTCTCCCATTCCATAGGTTCTATTTAAGTTATGTTGATTCTTTTTTTTTTTTTTTTCTGTACAGAAACATTTAATTTTGGTATGGTCCTAATAGTTTATTTTTGTTTTTTTTCCACCTTATCTCAGGAGATGTATCTAGAAAATGCTGCTGTAACTGATATCAGAGAAATTATACCCTGTGTTCACTTCTAGGATTTTTGTAGTTTCAAGTTTCACATTTAGGTCGCTAATCCATTCTGAGTTTATTTTTGTGTATAGTGTAAGAGAGAGGTCTATTTTCATTCTTTGCATGTAGCTGTCCGGTTTTCCCAGCACCATTTGTTGAAGAGACTGTCTTTTCCCCAGTGCATATTCTTGCTTCTCTTGCTGAAGACTAATTGGCCATATAATCGTGGGTTTGCTTCTGGGCTCTCTTTCTGTTCCATTGAGTTATTTTTATATTTTTGTGCTGGGAACACACTGTTTTAAATACTACAGCTCTGCAGTAGATCTTGAAATCTGGGATTGGGATACCCCCAAGTTTTGTTCTTCTTTTTCAAGATTGCTTTGGCTATTTAGTGTCTTTTGTGGTTCATTACAAATTTTAGTTCTTAGTTAGTTTCTTAGTTCCAGTTCTGTGAAAAATGCTGTTGGTATTTATAAGGATTGCTTTGGGTAATGCAGTCATTTTAACAATTTTAGTTCTCCCAACCCATGAGCATGGAATATCTTTCCATTTGTTTGTGTCATCTTCAATTTATTTCATCAGAGATTTACAGTTTTCAGAGTGTAGGTCTTTCACCCCTTTGATTAAGTTTATTCCTAGGTATTTTAATGTTTTTGGTGCAATTGTAAATGGGATTGTTTTCTTAATTTCTTTCTGCTTAATTAATTTTCTTAATCTCTTTCATTGTTAGTAGAAATGCAATAGATTTCTGGACATCAATTTTGTATCTTGCAGCTTTACTGAATTCATGTATCAGTTCTAGTAGTTTTTCAGTGGTCTTTCAGGTTTTCTGTATATAGTATCATGTCATTGGCAAAGGTGACAGCTTAATTCTTCATTATTGATTTAGATACATTTCCTTTCTTTCTTTCTTTTTCTTTTTGGTCTTGTTGCTGTGACTACTACTTCCAGTACTTTGTCGAATAAATGTGGTGAGCGTGGAATCTGTGTCTAGTTCCCTTAGGGGAAAAGCACTCAGTTTTTCAGCATTGAGTATGATGTTAGCTATGGGTTTTTTTATATGGCCTTTATTATGTAGAGGTATATTCCTTCTAAACCTACTTTGCTGAGAATTTTTATTGTGAATGGATGATATACTTTGTCAAGTACTTTTTTGCATCTATTGAAATGATCATATGGTTTTTATCCTATCTCTTATTAATATGATGTGAAATGTTGATTTGTGAAAACTGAACCACCATTGTATCCCAGAATTAAATCCCACTTGATCTTTGTGAATGACTTTTTAAATGTATTGTTGGATTTGGTTTGCTAATATTTGATGAGGACTTTTGCATCTATATTCATCAGAGAGATTGACCTGTAGTTCTTTTTTTGTAGTTTCTTTATCTGGTTTTGGTATCAGAGTAATGCTGGCCTTAGAATGAATTTGGAAGCTTTCCTTCCTCTTCTATTTTTTGGAATAGTTTGACAAGAATAGGTATTAACTTGTCTTTAAATGTTTGGTAGAAGGGTGCCTGGGTGGTGCAGTCATTAAGTGTTTGCCTTTGGCTCAGGGTTCTGGGATTGAGCCCTGCATTGGGCTCCCTATCAGCGGTCAGCCTGCTTCTCCCTGTACAACTCCCCCTACTTCTGTTCCCTCTCTCACTGTGTCTCACTCTCTGTCAAATAAATAAATAAAATATTTTTTAAAAAACATTTGGTAGAACTCACCCGTGAAGACATCTGGTCCTGGACTTTCGTTTGTTGGGAGTTTTTTTGTTTTTTTTTTTTTTTTTTTTTTTATTACTACTCATGGATTATCTTAAGTCCTTTTTTAAGAAGGCATTTGCCAAGGCTTCACAAATACCTTGAATAGACTGATTTTTAAGGAGGTAATATGATAGTTAAGTACATAACACACTGCTACTTACTAATTGTGTGATGTTTGGGGAATTTAATATGAATTTCCCATTGTCAATATTAGTTTAATTAAAATATATAACTCATGAGTATTAAAGGAATATATCATAGCCTGATACATGGTAGATACACAGTACATGTTAGTTAATAACATTATCTTATACCTCTCCCTCAGGCCAAAAGTAAATTGAAATAGAGTCCATGAAATTTTGCTGGCAAAGAATGGGCTAGATTTAAAAAATTTTAATATTCAAAAAAATTTGGACAATCCTGACTTCGTCTTTAGTCTACATGGGCCATAAAGCCATGGGTGAAATTAATATATGTAATTGTTATTTGAGTTCTTCAGTTATAAGTAGCTAACACTGACTGATGACCTTAACCTTAAAAAGGGATTTTTTAAAGGATAAAGCATTACTCACAGAACCAAGGGAAGAGATTAATGTTTTTTGACCTGTGGTATAACTATTGCAAATGTATTCTCCATATAATACATATAAACATAGAAAAGAAAAGAAAGGAAAGAGGATGAAATGTGTGCACACTTACACAAATCCTCACATACACACACGCACATTTCAAAGTACGTACTCAGAGAGTGAGGAGTCTATGTATGGGGTAGAGTTCTCATTTCTGCAGACAGCGTATCTGGTAACTTTCACTTCCCTTCTCCGCCACCTGTTCTATATTTCTCTTGCATTTAGACAGAATCTTAGCTTCTGGGTGCTTTTTCCTTAGTGATGTCATCCAATTCTTCATCTTTTGTAGGATTCAGTGGTCCTTTCCACAACCGATTTTCTTTATCATACAGCACTCCTTCAGGTTCTATCCTAACTCTTCCTAGCCCCACTGTAGAGTAGAAATCCAATCTGCTCTTGATAGTCAATGCCAAACAATAGTATAGCTGCAATTTTTAAGTCTTTACCTAATGACAGATTAAACCAAAATTATTAGGGTGCAGCCTCTGTTTCAGAGAAATATTTCAGAGAACCACTCAGAGAAACTGTTATCATGTTCATTGGTACACATGTATCTGCCTTGGGCCCAAATCTCTTGGGCTCAAAAACCAACAATTTGGTATTAAATCTAATTTTAGAAGACATCTTCACTGCTTCCCCATTATACTAAGATTTGCATTTTCTTGGGAAAATTTTTAATAAGGCGTTTGGCTATTCCATAAGGATTACTGCTTTTGAACATTAGCTTGCTAATTTAAAACTTGAAGCTGGTACCTTGATTGAAGGCAATATTTTACGGATTGCTTCCTTGGCAATGAAAGGCCACAGTTTCACTGAGCAGGTACCAGATAGCTGCTAGTTCGTTCAAGGCATCATGTTTGGCCTCCTCGATGGCTGACTTAGACATTCAGTGGTAACATCAGCTGGCTGAGCTCAGATGCAACCTCCATCTTTGTCTCCATGATGCTTTGTTTGAAACCCTGGGTGAGTCATGGAAGGAGAATGACTCACATCCATACTCTCCTTATACATCTGGGTTATTAAGGTCCTTTTATGAGGAAGAGGGCATGTTAGAGTCCATCTGGGGTACAGACATATCCATGGTCTGGGCATTTTCATTCACATGTTCCTTCCCAAGTCTCCTTTTCTCCAATATTCAGTCTCACCAATTTTTTACCATCTGGCCAGATAGTGGCCACTGTCCAACTGCCAAGAACCCGAGTAAAATCTTAGCTCTATGGTAGTGGACTGGGAAGCATTCTGCCTATTGCTTTGTCCATTGGGAATATTTCATGAATTACGCTTTTTAATAAGAACACAAAGCTTCCAGTAATTTGTCCTCTCATATTTACAATATGTAAACATTTGTGTACATCTCTATACATCTCTGTGTATGTCTATGTTATTAATAAGTACCATTAGGATGTAACAGAACATTATATAATCCAAATAAGAAAACTATTAAAAGGAATAAATTATGAGTTATGGAATTGCAAAATCAGTTAATCATGTCTCTAGTAATAAGTGAAATGGTTTACATATATAACTGGATGGTAGAAAGGCCACAGTTGAGATATGAAAAAGTAAAAGATGACTTTCCTCACAGCCTATAAATACGCATGTTACATATTAATTTACCAGTATGTCGCTCAATAAATTTTGATACTTTAGGTTAAATGCATCTTGAAGGCAGTTTAAGTCCTATGAGCTACTGAACACATCTTTGAATTAAATTTTGTCTTTCATTCTGGTTATTATTTTCCAGCTCAGTTTCTGCTAATCTTACTATATTCCCCCCCCACACCGTTTCACGCTAGATCTATTGGCCATTCTTAAATAGCATAATGCTTCAAAGGCTTTTAACATATCACCTCTTCTAGAGAGACGCGGTTTGTTTTATGCCTATACATTCTACCATTTTATGATATTTTGTTTATAGTGGATGCCTTTCAACTGCAGATGCCCAGAAAAACTCTTGAGCCTATTGAAGAAAGAACTCCAGGGCAGAGGATGATAGCTGGTCTCTAACACCTTCTTTCCTCTGCACTGAGGCACACCGTAGGTGCTCCATTCTGCCTAGGTGGAAAACCTATACTCACAAACACTCTATCCATATTACGGAAGAACAGAAAAGTAAGATCCTCTAGTAAAAGGTCCCCCCCCCTTTGGAGCAATGTTATTGAGATATATAATTCATATGTCATACAATTCATCCATTTAAACTGTATAATTGAATGGTTTTTAGTATATTCACAAAGTTCTACAGCCATCACCACAATCAATTTGAGAATGTTTTAATTATCTTGAAAAGAAGACTCATGCTCTTGGCTATCATTCCTCAAACTCCCTCCTCCAGCTCTCCGCAATCACTAATCTCCTGTCTCTCTAGACTTGTCTATTCTGGACATTTCATATAATTGGAATCATAAAATATGTGGTCTTTGTGACCAGCTTTTTTGGGGGAAGAGTTTTGATTACTCCAAAAAGCACCAGATTAATGCAGCTATTTAATAAATATTGATTCAGCATATCCTATGTACATTTTTTATTTTAGTAACTGTTACAATATTGCTGCCTTTAAAGGTCTAGCCGAATTTCTACCTCCTCAAGAAAATTTTTCATGTTTGCCAACCCCTTTTGTAGTTGGCATATAATGGCTAATAGTTATAATTATTAATATTGGCTAGTGTTCAGCATACCATAGGTTAGGTATTGTGCTAGGTGCTTAATAAGGTGTGTTACTTAATGCGCCTTGTGAGGAGATATTATTTCCCCTTAATGGTTGAAGAGACATTTTAAATGAACCTAAGTAGTTTTCCTAAGGTTTCATAAAAAATTATGGAGAAACCTTCAAACCTAGATCTATCTGATTCCACAAATGAGAAGAGTTTATACCTTTAAGTCCTTACACATTATTTTTTTAATTGGAGAAACATGACTAATTAACTAGTTAATTGACTAAGCAAGTACAAAATCGTATAAAATAATCATCCCACAATGATCTGCTTTCAATTATTTTGCATATGAAATAGCATTTATTCAAATTGCTATTTATAAATGTAGTCATTCATTCATATATTTCAAAGTATGTTTATAAAGTATACAGTTTGGTAATAGGTGTTTTAGTACTTTATTTTTTAAAGCAGATATTTAAATTCTCTTTCTGTAACAAAATACTTTATAGTTCTGCATAAGAAAATGTCAGTGTTTTAAGCTGTTTTTAAGCTTCTGAAACAAGTTTTCCTATCTGGATTAGAGTACCTTTAGGTATTCATTCTTTGGAAGAATTCCCAATGGGTTTTCCTTAAAAAAAAATAATGTATTCATTTATTTGACAGGAAGAGCGAGTGAGCGAGCACAAGCAGGGGGAGTATCAGAGGGAGAGGGAGAAGCAGACTCCTCACTGAGCAGGAGCCCGACTTGGGGCTTGATCCCAGGACCCTGGGACCCTGACCTGAGCTGAAGGCGGCTGTTTAATTAACTGAGCCACCAAGGCACCACTCCCCCAACAGATTTTCAGTACCTAGTTTAGAATCAGGGCAATTTTTGAGTTTCATATTGAAATACTGAGAAAGGCTTAATTCCTTACTGAGATGAGTTATTGGTATGACTTTCTTGTGTGCCATTGGCAACAATCTTTACGATTATTTGGATTAGACTTTCTGTATTGATCTGATGGAACATAGGCACGCCTTGGATGTATCAATATGAAAGTAATTCGCCCATCACTATATTTCCATTAAACACTTCTCAAAAATATAATTAAATTGTAACATTCAGAATAGTCCAAGTTTCTTGTGAGTTTATGACACTAAAAGTTTTAAACTGAACACACGTGACTAGAATAATTAATCCTAAAACATTTCCATGTTAATGAATTACTAACTTGGTTTCTAGGTCAATGTTTTAAGATGCTCAATTCAGAAAGTTATTTTATACCATTTTTAGTAGACACTGATTTAGTATTTAAGTTAAAGCAGGGGTGCCTGGGTGGCTCAGTGGGCTAAGGCCTCTGCCTTCGGCTCAGGTCATGATCTCAGGGTCCTAGGATCAAACCCCACATCGGACTCTCTGCTCAGCGAGGAGCCTGCTTCCTCCTCTCTCTCTGCCTGCCTCTCTGCCTGCTTGTGATCTCTGTCTGTCAAATAAATAAATAAAAAAAAGTAAAGCAAAAAAAAAAAATCAGTTAAATTTGGGAAAGTCAAATAGCTTAAGCTGTGTAGACAACTTGTTCTTAAAAGTTTAATATAATTTAAGAGCTATACTTTATACCATAGAAGTATGCACTAAACTTATATTTAAATTTAAATTTTAGCTCTATATTTAGTGACGTGTTTGGCATTTGTTTTGCTCATTAAGGCCATAAAGCAGATAAATCTCATGTTTATTTTATTTTAATAAAGTTCAAAGAACTCATCAAAATATGAAACCAATGCAGAAAATTAATTACTCCATAATAAAAAGAGGAATCATGCACAATTCTAAACAATCAGGTAAAGTAGAAAATTCCCCAAATTATATAGTTCAATTGATTTTAGAAGTGAGAATTATTTATTGTCTGTGCAGGTCAAACATGCAGGGAACAGCAAAACCTTGACTTTGTTCTAAGCTGTCTTCTTAAGTTGGAAATGTGAAAAAAATAGAAAATAAAGAAAGCTGCTATAACTTGGAGTACTTTGCACAGCTTTCTGGATCGATAAAGCTGCTGCTTTCCTCCCCACGTGCTTCTCAATGCAGAGTGGAGAGTGGCCGGAGCTCAGAGCCCCAGCAGACGCTGACAGAGAGCTTCAGAAATCAGAACTACAGCAAAGACCCGTTTTTTGGTCTTTATGTAACAACCACTGTGCCAGGCTCACAGTAGTCACTCAACAAGTATTTCTAGTAAATTAATGAACGGGTTGGGAATGAATTCCAAGAACCTTGACAACTAGATTGTGAGTCGTCTCGGGCTCTCATCAAAGAGAAGGAAACAGGCTTTGAAGTGCGTGCTCAGCAGAATCCCGGGTGAGGAGTTTATTTCTAAAAATGTCATTTTTTAGTACAAGAAAGCCTCAAATAAAAATTTTTATAGCTCATCTCACACATAGTTTATTCTGTCAATGATTAAGCACTAATATCACTGGAAGTAAGGTTTATAGCTTTTTAATGTGATAAAACCCCCTTTAAAGAGCTTATCTACTCATCCTCTTCCTAAAACCTAGACCACTGCTATAGCAAAGACAGATGATCTGTATTTAAGAGTTTCAGCGAATACAAAAAGTGCAACAGTTCTTTATCATAATTTTACTGAGTTGGGTAATGAATACACTTTGTGTTTCTTTCCACTTCCTAAGGCTCTGTCTTTTCTTTTACAGTTTCTTATCAGAGCCAGCAGACATCCTACATCTGTCTTCAGACCCTGAACAGAGTTTTGAAGTTTAGGAGGAGCTTCATATAGGGTTATCTCTCTTTGCTTCTTGCAGCCTGAAGTCAAATAATTTGAGTGTAAGAAAGACTAAAAACAAATAATATATTGTCTCACGCCCTTGGTTTTTCTTCCTTTTCTAAATAAAACTGCATTGTGTGGTGTGGCTGTGGAATTTTACAGTTTCCTACAGTGAAAGAAATGCTGAGCAGACCCTTACTATTCTTCAGATATCTGGATCCTTAAGATAAATGAGGCATTTGCATTCGGAGGCAGCTGTAGTTGAGGGAGTGAAGTGACTCGGCAGAGCGCTTTGTAAAGTTTCAAAAGTACTTTGTGATGGTTTGACCTCAGTCATTTCGGCTCTTCCTGAATTAAGGGTGAGAAAACCGGGTAAACAGCGAGAATGCAAGGCAGCACTCCACCGACCCCCGTGTGGTATAGGATTGCTCGGGGCTGGACAACGGCCTGCAAGTTTTAAATCATTCTACCTAGTTGAGTGACCTAATCCTAGTTTGCTCTTTTAGGAAAAGAGCAAAGAAACGCCGTTTGTTTTCCTAACAAATGATTTCCTTTCCCTTTTATTTTCTTTGCGTTTTCTGTGGTGTTGTGTTAATAGGAGAAGCATCTCTTTCACTGTCCTCCTACGGGCGGCCATGACTGACCTCAGGAGGGGCCAGGCACAGAGTCGGGCTGGGGGCCACTATCTGTCTTCTCGTCCTAGTTCCTCCCCTGGGCAGCCCTCGTGCCCCGGGACCCGGCATCTCTCAGTGGCTCAGGAGGTGATCCAAACCCCCCATTTCACTATCCTGTTGTTGCCACGTGTCTGCACATACCCGAGGTGTAAACTCTTCCACGAATGTCAGTCAAGGATGGTGACCGTCGTCCCAGAGAAGGCGAGCATTGCCGCTGTCCTCTGGGTCTGCCGGGAAGACACACGCACTGGGCAGTCCTCTGAGGAAGGCTGTGATCAAGGCAGCACTAGGAAGAGCGAAGTCACGGCCATTCCTCAGGCTAACCCTCTCCTCAGCCCTGCGGGGCTGGGACTCTCCCCTCACATCAGGCACCTCGGGAGGAAAAGGTGCAGTGATGAACTAATGGGGACAAAAAACGAATTCACAAGCAAGACGACGGTCATCCGAGGTGGGAGGCAGGTCGGTTTAGACCTGTTCCTTCCCTTCCTCTTTCCCCACAGGCAGGGTCATGCAGGCCTCAGCTCTTACAGCTCCTTCCACGGAAACGGCCCCACTTGGACCCCTTTATTTGTGCAACTTCAGGGCTGTCTCTACATAGTATGTGTCTGACTGGACCAAATCATGTCATCTCAAGTAACGAGACGCCCCTCTTTTTCTCTTTAATTTCCCCTGCACGCGAGAGTTACATTAAAGGGAGTCGGCCAAGTGGTGTGTGCGCCTGGCTCCGCTTACCGCACAAGGACCAGTCACAGACGTGCACCAGTGTTGTCACTATTCTATAGAACATGTCTTCTATCTATTTGCATTATGTGCGTACTCTGTTTTGAGTGACAATGTGTGCGTGTGCGTGTGTGTTTTAAAGATTTATTTATTAATTTTAGAGAGACAGAGCACACCCAAGAATGGGAAAGGGCAGAGGGAGAGAGAGAATCTCCAGCAGATTCCCCACTGAGCACAGAGCCCTACATAGGACTCGGGGCTTGATCTGAGGACCCCAAGATCATGACCTGAGCTGAAATCAAGCATCAGCCACTTAGAAATAAGTCAATCAGAGAAAGACAATTACCATACGATCTCACTGATATGAAGACTTTGAGAAACAAGACAGGGACCATAGGGGAAGAGAGGGGAAAATGAAACAAGACAAAACCAGAGCGGGAGACAGTAAGAGACTCTTAATCTCAGGAAACAAATTGAGGGCTGCTGGAGGGGAGGGTGGTGGGAAGAATGGGGTGACCGGGTGATGGACTGGGTATGTGCGCGGAACTTAGGATGTTTCTTTTTCTCTTCATCACATTAGGATTAATGACTCTTTTGGATAATCCCCTTGGCCTATGCTCAGCTTCTTTCTAGGGCTTTTGCTCTTAGGTCACCGTCACCGAGGTTTGGGCTCTATGGTTCTTCGGAGACTGAGCGCTCCTCCTTGACCATTGCCAGCATCCGGTTTTCCTACCCTCATATTCCAGGGCCATGGCTTCCACTTGTCCACGAATATTTTGAATGATGAAAATTAATCGGAAATATTATTTAGAGGAGGAAGAGTTGTAGTTGGAAAAAATTCCTAGAGAGCAAACGACTGGACATACAGTGCGAGGTTTCTAGAGAGAGCTGCCACCACGGCCTGCAGCAAGATTGCATGTTGGAAAACTTTGGTAAAATTTCACTTATCTTCTGGACATGCCTTATTGATCCTACCCTTTTCTTCCCAGAACTTTCCCTCAATACTTCATTGCCAAGTCCTTTAGTTTGTCTGTTTTTTTAATTTACCACTTTAATCACTAGGAATCTCTTACGATCCTTTCTCAATTACTACCACTCTTCCCCTATTTTATCAGACTCCTATTTCCCAGGTTTGTTTATCTCAGCCATACATTACGCAATTGAAATTGAGATGGGAATCACTGGTGTAATTATTCTTCCAGGAAAATATTTCATTATAGAAGAGGAAACTGCCAGGCCAAATAGGAGTCTGATTTATAGATGGTGTCATGGGAGATTTCCATGCATCTTCCCAAATCTCATGTGGTTGACCTATGCCCCTGGGTTCTGTCCTACTCAGACACTTTTCCAAAGAAATTAAAATACGTGAAATTGACATTGCTTGGAAGCACCACGGCTCACACGCAAGGCTGACTCCTCTGCACTTCCAGGAAGCCCACAGCTTTTCCTCACCTTGGCAGCACTATTGGTAAGAGAAAAGGAAAGCATTCAGACTTTTTGTTCCTGTTCTAAAGTATGGGTTGAATTGACATACAATTACCCAAACTTACTTTGTGAATAAAGATTGCTTTCAGTCAAGGTTTTATTAAAAAATAGAGAGCAGAGGATGCTTAGAATGGTCTTCCCACGGTGCGCTACATTGTTTAAAGTTTTAAAATTTGAGCATTTGAGGGATGCCTTGTTGGCTCAGCGAGTTAAGCGTCTCCTTCGGCTCAGGTCATGATCCCAGGGTTCTGGATTCGGTACCCCGTTGGGCCCCTTGCTCAGCAGGGAGCCTGCTTCTGCCTCTGCCTGTTGCTCCCCTGCTTGTGCTCCCTCTCTCTTTCTGTTGCTCTCTCTAGCAAATGAATAAATTAAAATATTTTTTAATAAATAAAACTTGAGCATTTGACATTTCCTTTTATTCTCAAATAGAATCCTGAAGGGAATCTGACAATTTTTATTATGGACACCTGAGTTAAAAGATTTCTCTCAAAAATAATCTCATACTGGGACGCCTGGGTGGCTCAGTGGGTTAAGCGTCTGCCTTCGGCTCAGGTCATGATCTCAGGGTCCTGGGATCAAGCCCCACATCAGGCTCTCTGCTCAGCAGGGAGCCTGCTTCTCCCTCTGCCTGCCTCTCTGCCTGCCTGTGCTCACTCGTGCTCTCTCTCTGATAAATAAATAAATCTTAAAAAAAAAATCTCATACTAATATTACATGAATTTTAAATTTTTTAAAAACTATCCAATTTGGGAAAATTATAAAATTGTTTTTTTTTAAAGATTTTATTTATTTATTTAACAGACAGAGATCACAAGCAGGCAGAGAGGCAGGCAGAGAGAGAGGGAAGCAGGCTCCCCGCTGAGCAGAGAGCCTGATGTGGGGCTTGATCCCAGGACCCTGAGATCATGACCTGAGCTGAAGGCAGAGGCTTAACCCACAGAGCCACCCAGGTGCCCCAAATTATAAAACTCTTTTGAGCCTTAGTTTCTTCATCTTTAAGGGGAAGAAGGTTATATGTGAGGATGAATGCAATCTACCTGTCAACTAAGAAATGGTAATAGTGATATTAAGTATTTTATTATTCTCAATTTGCTAGCATAAATATTCCACAATTTCAGGAATCTCTGTGTACCATAAATTTAGAGATCCACTGAGGACTTAATGAAATCATAAGCCAGTTACAGAATAGAGAGTTGCAGAATCGTCAAAAAGAGACAAAGGAAGGGGAAGGAGGAGGAAGAAGACAAACGTGGGGAGGAAAGATTAGATGCGCTTTACAGAATATGACTCAAAGAACTTGTGTCATTATTAAGAAATTCAGACATCAAAAGGACTTTAAGTTATTTATATTTGCTTACTTTTTAGTAAATATGAATTTTAGATATTGCAATAATAAATTGAGATATGTTGTAATCAACTCTTGATAATGAGTAGTAAAATATTTTAGAATATTATCCTAGAATAATAAAAATATTAGAAAGGAGCTTGGGTATATATTCCATTATGAGACCATTGCTTTCTAAAGCACTGACTTTACTTGCATTTTTTTTTTTACTCAATATGATCTTTCAGTGCCTTTTCTTTGAAGAAATCGGAGTTTATAAGAAAGAAAATAATCACTCAACCTTTAAATCAGATATAACTATCATTTGCATTTTGGCATTTATTATTTCAAAATATTTTTATTATGCACATACTTTTACAAACACATAAATGTCTTTTTTAAAAAACTGAAATGCTATAATTTACATACTCTAGAATTTTTCAAAACAAACTGATATAAGTGTATAAAAACAAAGAACGGCATCGTGTCTCTGTAGTTGCACTACTGCCCAATGCAGGTTTACTACTGACTTAGCTTACCCAACTTAGTTGGATATTAGGTTAATTTTCCTGATGTAAATTTTTCTTCCATGAAAATACATAAATTTTATCTTGCTAGTCTTATACTCTTAAGACAAATTCTTGGAAGTGCAATTTTGGGGGCACAGGACACGTCCAATTTAGTACCTATGTTGACACCATTATCCATCAGTATCTTTTTCTGAGTCTGCACCTGAATCTGAAACTGCATAAATATAATTGAATAGTGCTTCAGAAAAATCAGAACTTTCTATATCCATCAATAGTATGTGACAGAGCAGTGGTGTTTCCCTTTTGACCTAATCATTTTTTCTTCTCTGAAATGTTAAATGTGTGTGATGTCTCGTCTGTCTTTGTTGACTGTCATGGTTTCTGCCTTGGTGTCATGCCTAGGAAAACCTCCCCTTGTTTGACTGAAATCCAATTCTTTTATTTTTCTTTGCATGAAGTAAAATATTTTACATGGCTTCTCTAACTTCTTAACAATTTAGCAAATGTCCCAGAATCTGTGAGGCATAGATGGAAACTGCTCTCTTTCCTTAGTAGGCTGGCTAGGGGATACCTCCAGTTGGAATACTTGAGTTAAACTGATGTAATATTTATCTATATATTTATAGTATATTAAGCTGATAAGAATACTTCAACTAAATGAGATATTTAAGTGGGGGTACATTATCTTAAATGGTTTCCCCCACTGCAGTCTCTATACTTAATTGTCATTGGGGATTTTGGGAGGAGGGAGGAAGGGAAGCTAATGTTAGTTAGGGACAAAGAGTAAGAACAATAGAAGAGTATCACTGGGATCAAAAGAATAGAGAAGAAAGGAAATAGTCAAGAAAAAATTGGTTTCATTAAAAATATATCAAATATTACCATTTCAATCACTGATTTTTATCGGTTTAATTTTTAGAGGCAATTGCTATTCAGATAGCTTATAATCTTCTAATTCGTTGACTTGAGTACAGAATCTCTCTCTCTGCCTTCCACCCTCTCCTTTTACTCTAATGCTGAATATGTGGATTTCTAAAAATTGTGGCTAACTGTTTTTATTCCCTAGCGGGTTGGAAAATTAATAATAGTTTAAGCTTCAAAGTCTTCTTTTGCAGAACAACAATTTGAAAAGCTTAAGAAAAATATCAATGGTTGTGTTTCTTATCCTGACCACCTTGGAAAAAAACATAAGGTGCATGACCCAGTCTGGCAAGAAATAAAAATTACCAAAATGTCTTATTTACAAAGTCCCATGTTGAAAGGTTAGTATTAGTCAAAATTAATGATAGTTCTTCAGAAAAGAATAATGTTAATAGCATGGACCTTAAACAAATTAACCTAGAAATATTAAGCAAAAAAGTTAATGGTTACAAGACCTGGTTCTAGGAGATTTTTTTTTTAATTAACATATAATGTATTATTTGCCCCAGGGGTACAGGTCTGTGAATCACCAGGTTTACACACTTCAAAGCACTCACCATAGCACATACCCTCCCCAATGTCCATAACCCACCCCCTCTCCCTACCTCCCCTTCCCCCGGCAACACTCAGTTTTTTCATGAGATTAAGAGTCTCTTATGGTTTGTCTCCCTCATGATCCCGTCTTGTTCCATTTTTTCCCTCCCTACCCCCCATGACCCCCTGCCCTGCCTCTCAAATTCCTCAGATCAGAGAGATCACATGATAATTGCCTTTCTCTGATTGGCTTATTTCACTGAGCATGATACGCTCTAGTTCCATCCATGCTGTTGCAAATGGCAAAATCTCATTTCTTTTGATGGCTGCATAGTATTCCATGGTGTATACATATCACATCTTCTTTATCCATTCATCTGTTGATGGACATGTAGGTTCTTTCCATAGTTATGCTACTGTGGACGTTGTGGACGTTGCAGCTATAAACATTCGGGTGCACGTGCTCCTTCATATCACTACGTTTGTATCTTTAGGGTAAATACCCAGTTGTGCGAATGCTGGGTCATAGGGCAGTTCTATTTTCAACTTTTTGAGGAACCTCCATACTGTTTTCCAGAGTGGCTGCACCAGCTTGCATTCCCACCAACAGTGTAGGAGGGTTCCCCTTTCTCCGCATCCTCGCCAGCATCTGTCATTTCCTGACTTGTTAATTTTAGCCATTCTGACTGGTGTGAGGTGGTGTCTCATTGTGGTTTTGATTTGTATTTCCCTGATGCTGAGTGATGAGGAGCACTTTCTCATGTGTCTGTTGGCCATCTGGATGTCTTCTTTGCAGAAATGTCTGTGCATGTCCTCTGCCCATTTCTTGATTGGATTATTTGTTTTGGGTATTGAGTCTGAAAAGTTCTTTACAGATTTTTCATATTAGCCCTTTCTCTGATATGTCATTTGTGAATATCTTCTCCCTTTATGTTGGTTGTCTTTTGGTTTTGTTGACTCTTTAAAAGATTATTTCTTTCTTTTCTTTCCCTCCCTTTAGCAATGGTGTCTAGAGATTATAAGACACAGCTTCTCAGAAGATGGAAGCAGAGTTCAAACTACCCAAACAAAACTTTAATTAGTAGATGCTTGACATATAAATGTAGCATTTTAATGATTTATTTGTTCATTCAGCAAATACTTACTGAGTGTATATACTATGCCAAGCCCATCCTACGGACTGTGCTTATATCAGAGAAAAACACATTGAACAGATAAAGCATCATAACTTTCTCTGCATAAGTTTTAATGGCCTATAAATAGGGGTTTTATTTGGTCTTTTTCACTTATTATTACATTTCCTTCTTTAACCCCAAGCTAATACAAATATTTAGATTTATCCTAATTCCCTTTTTCCTTGTTATGTGCTTAGTATTATGACCTGCAGATGAACTGACAGGTTATCAGAAATTATAATTTATTTTATTTTTTTTAAAGATTTTATTTATTTATTTACTTGACACAGAGGGAGAGAGAGAGAGAGAGATAGGGAACACAAGCAGGGGGAGTAGGAAAGGGAGAAGCAGGCCTCCCACTGAGCAGGGAGTCTGATGTGAGGCTCGATGCCAGAACCCTGGGATCATGACCTGAGCCGAAGGCAGATGCTTAATGACTGAGCCACGCAGACACCCCAGAAATTATATTTTAAAGTACATTTTATTTTATGATTCCTTCCTATCTTCAAATATGTCTTAACAGCTAGCTAATGATAGAATTCTGTTTATTGGTGTTGTGTGAATTCACAGACGACAACATGAAATATTGTCCTGTATCAGACTTAGAGCATGCCATTTATAGTTTGGCAGCTAAGAGAAGACACAAGAAAGAAGCCAGTCAGGAAACATATACATCTTTGGGCACAAGATGGAGTCTAAAGTATCATAAATAAGAAAGGGTATGTTTAAAATGGAATCTAATATTTAATGTGAAATGGATAGAGAGAAATGACTCCAGAAATAACAAGATCAGAATCCATACTTGCATGGTTGGTTAGGAGACAAGAGCAAGAAATTAAGTAGCAAACAGTGCTGCTATTGTCAATTAAGCTAAAGGTACCATTAAAAGACAGGAATAAAGGCAGCTTTAGAATTTCTGAGGTCAGGGACGCCTGGGTGGCTCAGTTGGTTAAGCAGCTGCCTTCGGCTCAGGTCATGATCCCAGCATCCTGGGATCGAGTCCCACATCGGGTTCCTTGCTCAGCAGGGAGCCTGCTTCTCCCTCTGCCTCTGCCTGCCTCTCTGTCTGCCTGTGCTCGCTCGCTCTCTCTCCCTCTGTCTCTGACAAATAAATAAAATGTTAAAAAACATTATTTAGAATTTCTGAGGTCAGAAGAAACATGATCACTTATGGGGTTTCTGTGTATCAGACCATTAAGCCCTCTTGTCTCTATATTATCAGAGCACAAATTTCAACGTAGAACACCTTTAGGTGGAAGGACCATGTCTCTTCATCCTTATGTCATTATGAATGATGTCTGAAAGCAAGGATGCGCTTCCCAGTCGGGTGAACGACCAGCAGATGCTCAGTATTCTCAAGAGAGATGAGTTAGGTCAGATGGGAAAACTTTTCCTGGGTTTAGTGGTTTGACTTTATCACTTCATTTATCACCCTTCCCCATCTGATGTGAAGTTATAGGTACTATCAGAGGAAGTTCTGATCTAAAACAAAGTGCAGAAGAAATAAAAATAGCCAAAATGTCTTATTGGCAGGTCAATATTAGTCACAATTAATGACACGTCTTCAGAAAAGAATAATATTAACAACATGACTCTTAAGCAAATTTAGATCCTAGCAATTTAAAGAATTTAATAGCTCTGAATTATTATATATTTTTGATATTAAATTTTACTATATTTGATATTTTGATATTATTTTTAAATATGCATGACTTCAGATTTCACTATGTCTACTAAGGGTTTATATCCTCTCCACACATAGACCAAGCTTTCAAATGAGTGTTTTGGAAGAGAAAGCAGTAAAATGGATAGGACTTTCCTATAGAGGAACTTTCTGCCTTACTCCTCGTAAGGTAGAATGTTAACAAAAAAAGTTCAGGGAAAATGAAGTCCTTGGAAAATAAGAATCAAAAAAGCATGTGACTCTTAAAGCCATTTTTGGTACATGTGTAAATATATTCAAAATTCTTATATACCAATTATTATATTTGATAATCATATATCAGATAGAAATAACTGATAGAAAATTCCATAGCCATTGCAAGATCATAGAAAAAATGAAAACCTGTTTAAAAGCACTGTGCTCTTAAAGATATAGGAGTTCCAAGAAATTTGAAAAATTGGGTAATTAATAATATCAAAAAAGATAAAGGACCAATTTGAAATAAATATTTATAATGCTGTCAAACTATAGTGTGGGTCCATGTCTTCTTCTTGCCTTACTTGATACAACTTCTGGAGGGGAGGGCTCTCTTCTTGTTTATGACAGTATTCCTCTGAATTAGCCCAATGTCTGGTTCATAGTAGGTATGAAATTAATACTTGTTAAATTAATGAAAGTGTAAAGGAACAAGTAGAAGTTTTAAAAAAACAGCAGAATTGGTAATAATAGCTTTTCATTCTAAATTGCAAAATGGGGATGAAAATACTTTCCATGGCAAAGACATTTTCTCCACTGAGTAGTATGTTAAATTCTTGATTTATTTGTTGAAATTATCATTACTTGATGAAAATTATTTGAAAAAAGAAACCTACATTTATCAGATTTTTCTCTTGGTTTGAGGGTATGGATTTCTGTAAAGTTTTTCTTGCATGTATTTCCTTAATTTATTATCAATTAGACATTAATAAAAAGTTACTGTTATCAAAAGCATAATAAAAACTTATGTTGTAATAGGAAAGTTGTGTTAAAGTATATTTCAATGAGATTAAACTCTCAAAAGTGGTTTTAGGTCAATGCCTTTGAAATTTAATCTCATAATTCCCTAGATTCCATCCACTATGTTTAAGTAGTTCTTAAGTCTTTGAGATGACATAAAATAACCGGCTGGTTTTTACATTAAAATATGTCAACATATGTATATATTTATGTATAATATAAATTTATAATCTTCAGTTAGGTTGTTAAGTCATGATAGTAACCAACACTGTAAATATCTTTTAATTTATCTAGAATCTAGATATGTCTAGAAAAGGAAAACCTAAGAAGCCCTTTCTGTAAGTAATTATCAAATAATAAAACATATTGCCATTTAAACATTTGATCAAATCTATAAAAATACATTTCTCAAAATAATCCTCTAATTTTTTCTAGTGTTGTAAGAAGCAGTTCGTATTTTATTACCAACATGTGCTTTCATAAAATCAGCTTAGATATTTATAGCAAGAGCCAAACATAGATGGACTCAATCTTCTTATGACACATCTAGCAGAGAGAAACACAAGGGAAACTATCAGATGTATTAAGTACGACACGCAAGGCCACTGAAGACCCACCTATTCTCTTAGGCTGTGCGAAACAGACGCTAATCTTTGGTCATTTGTAGTTTGTACACTGTGTTTTCCACAAAAGTCTGACTCACAGACCTCTTTCTGGAGGTACAAGCATGTGTGAAAATGCCGTCATCTAATTGCTTTCCTTTGCATAATATAGATGATAGCCTTAAATAATGGGACCAATTTTCTACTATTAAACTCAGCTCATTTGCTTTAATTTCTTTATTCATGGAATGGAAACTTGACATTCACAGTCTTTAGTTATTTGCCAATCAGGGAAGAAAACTTATTTCAAAGCCAGAAGAATTAGAGTTATGAGACATGAAAACTTGTAAGAAAACAAGCAGTGTAGACATTCTGTTTCTGTCAGCCAGCTGCTTCCTGCCGTGAACTGCATTAACAAAATCTTTACGGTGGGATAAAACTGCACAGAACTGCACACATGCACACACAGATGGAGATGAATGTATGTAAAAGACGGTGAAACCGAGTAACATCTGTCAATTTCCTGGTCTTGATACTGGTCTATAGTTCCACAAAGGCACCACTGGGGGAATCTGGGTGAAGGGCACACTAGACTATGTACTATTTTCTCTAATTTATCTGAATGTGCAGTTATTTAAAATGAAAAGATTTTAAAAAGCCATTTAAGGAAGGCTGAGATGCATGGCTCAGTTGGGAGAGCTTGTGAGTCTTGATTGCAGGATCATGAGTTTGAACCCGGAGCTGGGTGTAGAGATTAATAAATAAATAAACAAATAAATAAGGAGGGAACTTATTTGATGACAATGGTCCTAGAACAAAAATCAGAAACACATACAACCTTGAGCAAGTCACTTTACTCTAGGTTTATGTTTCATTCTTTGTAAAAATGTGGTGAATGATACATTACTAAGAGAAAAGGTAAGGACCATATGATCCTCTCAATAGATGCAGAAAAAGTGTTGAGCAAAATGCAGCATCTATTCTTGATAAAAACCCTTAACAAAGTAGGGGTAGACGGAACGAACTTCAATATCATAAAGGGCATGTAGGAAAGACCCACAGCTAATATCCTCAGTAGGGAAAAAGTGAGAGTTTTCCTCTAAGGTCAGGAACAAAACAGGGATGTTCTCTCTCACCGTTCCTTTTTAACACAGCACTGGAAGGCTTAGCCTGAGCAATCAGACAATGGAAAGAAATGAAAGGCATCCAAATCAGCAACGAAGAAGTCAAACTTTCACTATTTGCAGATGACAAGATACTCTATGTAGAAAACCTGAAAGACTCCACCAAAAAGTTGCTAGACTTGACACAAAGTTGCAAGATATAAAATCAATATACAGAAATCTGTTGCATTTCTGTACACCAATAGTGAAGCAACAGAAAACATGAGAAAGAAATTGATCCTATTTACAATTGCACTAAAAACCCTAAGATATCAAGGAATAAGCTTAACCAAAAAGGTAAAAGATCTGTACTCTGAAACCTACAGAACAATTGTGAAAGAAAGTGAAGTGAAACAAAGAAATAGAAAAACATTCCATGCTCATGGATTGGAAGAAAAAACATTGTTAAAATGTCTATACTACTCAAAGCAATCTGCACATTTAATGCAATCCCTATCAAAATACCACCAGCATTTTTCACAGAGCTTGAACAAACAATCCTAAAATTTGTATAGAACCACAAAAATCCTGAATACCAAAGCAAGTTTGAAAAAGAAAAGCAAAGCTGGAGGCATCATAATTCCGGACTTCAAGCTCTATTACAAAACTATAATGATCAAGACAGCATGGTACTGGCACAAAAATAGACACACAGATCAATGGAACAGAACAGAAAACCCAGAAATGAACCTAAAACTATGTTTTTAACTAGTTGTGGACAAAGCAGGAAAGAATATCCACTGAAAAAAGACAGTCTCTTCAAAAAGTGGTATTAGAAAACTGGACAGCAACATGCCGAAGAATTAAACTGGACAACTTTCTTAAACCATACACAAAACTAAATTCACAGTGGACGAAAGACCTAAATGTGAGACAGGAAATGGGCAAAAATCCTAGAGGAGAACAGAGGCAGAAACCTTTTAGTCCTCAGTTACAGCAACTTGTTACTAGAGACATTGCCAAAAGCAAAAATGAACTATTGGGACTTCATCAAAATAAAAAGCTTCTGCGCAGTGAAAGAAACAATAGAACTAAAAGCAGCCAAAGGAATAGGAGAAGTATTTGCAAATGCCCTATCTGATAAAGGTTAGTGTCCCAAATCTATAAAGAACTTACTAAACTCAATGACCAGAAAGCAAATAATCCAGTTAAGAAATGGACAAAAGCCATGAATAGACATTTTTCCAAAGAAGACATCCAGATGAGCGACAGACACGTGAAAAGATGCTCAACATCACTCACCACTGGAGAAATACAACTCAAAACCATAATGACGTGCCACGTCACACCTGTCAGAACGGCTCAAATTAACACAAGAAACAACAGGTGCTGGCGAGGATGTGGAGAAAGGGGTCCCTCTTGCACTGGAGGTGGGAATGCAAACTGGTGCAGTATGGAGTTTCCTCAGAAAGTTGAAAATAGAACTACTGTACAATCCAGCAATTGTATTACTAGGTATTTACTCAAAGGATACAAAAATACAGACTCAAAGGGGTGCATGAACCTCAGTGTTCATAGCAGCATTATAAGTGTAGAGATCTCTAGCTATATACCTAGATCCACCTGATCTATCTAGAGGAATATTACTCGGTCATCAAAAGGATGAAATCTTGCCATTTGCAAGGATGTGGCTGGAGCTAGAGAGCATTATGGTAAGTGAAAGAAGCCAAAGACAGATGAATACCACACGGTCTTACTCACATGTGGAATTTAAGAATCAAAACAGATGAACATGTGGGAGGGGGAAAGAGGGAAGGAAATAAACCACAAAACACTCTTAATGACAGAACAAACAGGCCTGACCGAGGGATGTGGGTGGGGGCTGGGCTAGAAGGGTGACGGGTGTTAAGGAGGGCGCTCGTTCTGATGAGCAGAGTGTTGTAGGAGTGGCGGGCCCCTGCACTGCTCCTGAAACCGGCACCGCACTGTATGTTAACTACCTAGAATTTGAATAAACATTTAAAAAGAAAAAAATGCTTTGAATGGACTAGAAGATTAGGGGAATAATTTTAGTTTATAATTGAGGTTATAATTTGAAAGAATTGGTGAAAATTTTGTGGTTCAGAATACATTTTTAAGCAGATCAAAAGTTTTCATAAAGTATTTTTTTCTAGATTATTTATTTTTAGAGAGAGAGCAAGAGAGACAGCACGCACACAACTGGGGAGGGACAGAGGACGCGGACAAGGAATTGAAAGCAGTCTCTGGGCTGAGCATGGAGCTCAACTTGGGGCACGATCTCATGACCCATGAGGTCACGATCTCATGGGTCATGAGATCGTGACCTGAGCAGAAGTCGAGTCTGATGCTTAACTGACCAAACCACTTGGGTGTCCCAATTCATAAAATTATTTTCTAAGGTAAGACATATGTGAAACAAATTACCATAAATATATAGCCATTTGAGTGAATAATATTTCAGGAGCTTTTACCATAATGCCTGTCTGTATAAATTAAAATATGTTCAAATATCCTTAGTAAGCTTTACCTTTGTAGTGTGGTGACACAGGTAGCCTGTTACGGCTGTAGCCATATATTGATAAAATACATGTGATGAGGGGTTCCTGGGTGGCTCAGTTGGCAGAGTGACTGGCTCTTGGTTTTGGCCCAGGTCATGATCTCATGGGTCCTGGGACTGAGCCCCGCATTGGTTCTATGCTCAGCAGGCATCTGCTTGAAGACTCTCTCCCTCTGTCCTACCTCCCCCCTGCGAGCTCTTTCTCTCTAAAACAAATAAATCCATCTTTAAAAAAAATGACGAGAAAACTGATTAACCCAACTTTAGTTCAGATATACATGCAAGAGTTAAAAAAAAAAAAAAAAAAAAAAGAACATGTATGGCTTCAAAAAAACACTTTGCATGTTTTTAGTGTGTACATTTTAGGATAAAATTTTCCCATTTACTTCTGAAAGTCATTTTTAAAGAAATAACACTCGTAGGACTTTCTGAGTCTCAGCAACTTTATGTACATTGTGTCACTTAACCCTCACTACAAAATTGGAGATAGGTTTTATGATTCCCTGAGGAAACGGAGGCAAATGTTTAAGCTTTGTGACGAAGACGCTCCCGCTGCTCAGTGGTTGGGCTGAGAGAAGACTCGTCTGACTTTAGATGGAGTGCTCTGTCCACTGTGCTCCTGTGTCTGGGGATAAGGATAACATTTGCTGTTTGCTGCACAACTTTACTCAATATTTCAGATATTTATTGCGTACTGTAAATATGTGTCCTTGAATACCAGAAACTCTTAACCTAGTGACAAACTTCTCTAGTTCGCACTGTTAGCTTGTTTTCTAACACTTGGCACCTCTTACAGACACGGGAGCAAAGCTCAGTAAGCTTCGTTAGGTATTTTTAGATACTGAGGTTTAAATATTTAGGCTGATTTCATTTCCAGACACCAGGAAAGCATGGTGTTTATTGATGTAAGCCGTGAAGACAACAGACTTAGAATGAATTCAGCCAACATTACCTAGCTGGGGAACTTGTTTAAAAATTTTAAGCCTTAATTTCCTTATGTTATAGGAGGAATCGTATCTGCCTCATAGGGTTGTTGTAAGGGTTAAAGTTGAGGTTGTTTCACTTCAGCTGTACATCCTGACTGGTTCATGCTACTCACTGATAGCTATGATTTTGGTTTTGAAATTACACATGAGTAGTTAGATGGAAATGTACCCCACTGTTACATAATTTTATCTATTATATAATTTTATATATATATATAATATATAATATATTATATAATCAATCTATATTATTATATTATATATATAAATTATATATATTATATAATAAAATCTATTACATAATTTTATCACAGATTTGAAAGCAGGAAATTGTATCTGATTTGGCCAAATCTGTAAGTATCCAATTATGAAGTGAACTGTTGCTATACAGCTATTATTAATGGTCTTTTTATGTGAAAAATATCTAGGTTAGGTAAATTCCAACTCTAGATTATCTACAGCTTTCTGATTATTCAAGGGCTCCTTTCATTACCGTAAGGTTTATTACACTGCAAAATGAAGGCTATATTTGCATTACTGGCGACCATGATAGTGGGCAGATGTCTCCTCTCCTTCAGTTTGCCTTAAGAAAGTCTCTGTATCGTGCAGTGGGATTTCAGTAACATCAGGCAGGCAAGGGAAAATGCATATAAGGATTTGGAGAGACACTGTTCTGAAGACAGGGTTTGCTCCAAAGCACTTATTGTTGATAAACTGTTGGGTTCAGCTCTGCAGTGTTAACTTCTCAGGACTGTTACCTTTTTAAAAACCCACACTGCCATATGGATATTACGTGGATAACACACGAGAAATTAATCATTTTCTACAATTGGAATGTTTGCTGAAAATGGTCACTAGTGACAGAATAGAAAGTGAGCCAGGACTTAACTTCTTCTCTCATCACATAATTAAGCATTTCTCACTATGGTTTTGAATCTTAAATATGGCCATTATTTGTCCAGAGACCAGAGGGAAATAAGCAATATGAGACAGCCGGCAATTTCCAGTCAAGGATTTTGAATAAAGACACATGGTTCCTTGGATAAGGAGGTAAGAATATGGTGCTGTATGAACTTCTCTGCTTACCACAGATTTTTGTGATTTTTTTTTGTTATGTAGAGAAATCCATATATAGATATGTTGGGGACAAAACTCTCTACTTTTTACTAAAGCTTTATTAGTAAATATTAAAATAAAAGGAAAAATAACCTTTTGGGGCAGATTTAAGGTACATAAGATGCTGGAAACAGAAATTTAACATATTAGATTTTAAATATCTTGGTAAATATTATAGAATTGTGATAGGATAATTTTATTAAAAAATAAATAATTTGTGTCATGTCACACCAAATTCTGTATCAAAACATATATACATACATATGTATGTATCATTAGGTTTTGAGCTACAAGAGCTATTAAAGAGTAACACAGGACACACATTTGCCAAAAGATAATGATGTGGAGTAAATAACCAATATGAGGAAAAGTCCCTTTAATGATAGAGACAAACTAAACAAAAAAGAGAGATTATTTGACTACTTAGAAAGTTTCAAGGAGGGGAACCTGGGTGGCTCAGTGGGTTAAAGCCTCTGCCTCTGGCTCAGGTCATGATCTCAGGGTCCTGGGATCGAGTCCCATGTTGGGCTCTCTGTTCAGCGGGGAGCCTGCTTCCCCCTCTCTCTCTGCCTGCCTCTCTGCCTACTTGTGATCTCTGTCTGTGAAATAAATAAATATAATCTTTAAAAATAAATAAATAAATAAAGAAAGAAAGAAAGAAAGAAAGAAAGAAAGAAAGAAAGAAAAGTTTCAAGGAAAAGTTATGAGCATGAAAACTCCTGGAGAATATTTACCTATTTTGGTATGTACAGTAATGATGTGCACATGTCCCCTAAACACATCATGTCTTATCACTTGGTAGTTAGATGCCTAAGGACAATAACAGCTTTCATCAAATGTTTCTAAGAATCTTCTGAATACCTGAATCGCTTCGCATTGCATTTTACTATTTACTTATTCATATCTCAGTCTTGCAGACAAGAGTACTTTATCCCTTGTGTTTGACACTACTAGAATTTAGTGATTCCTAGAACTTAAGGATAAAAAACTAACACTACATTTTCTTCATATACTTAAAGGACTATTTCTATAGACATTACGCAAACAAATAAAAGGAAGAAGGGACTTTG
>NC_081559.1:285266-300430 GCF_022355385.1 Mustela nigripes
CATTTATTGTTACCATTATCATCTATTGTTACCATTATCATCTATTGTTACCATTACTATCTATTGTTACCATTATCATTTATTGTTACCATTATCATCTATTGTTACCATTATCATTTATTGTTACCATTATCATCTATTGTTACCATTATCATCTATTGTTACCATTATCATTTAAAGCCATTTATGGAGTCTTTGTGGTGGCAGGGATTCTGACACGTTTACAAGTTGAAACAAGAGCAATTAGAAAAATGTTAGATGAGGGGCACTTGATTGGCTCCGTTGGTAGAGCATACGACTCTTGGTCTTAGGGTTGTGTGTTCAAGATCCATGTTAGGTGCAGAGATTACTTTAAAATAAAATCCTTTAAAAATATAGAAAGACGTTAGATGAGGCCTTTGAAAACTATAAAGAATTACAGAAAAATATTACTGCTTCAACTACTTGATTTATACCAAAACCAAGAATTTGAGTGGGTAACATAGAACTGCAGCTATCAAATTTTATTGACCCTTTGCCTTAAAGATGGCTCCAAAATAATTTTGGATTCTCCTGTTTGGGAGATTACATAATTTGCAACTTTAGCAAAAATTTCATTCCCATTTCCCTTTCACCAAACATTCCTTTTTTTTTTTTTAACCGATTTTTCCATATTATTTTTTGTCTTTCTTCTTATCTAGAATGTGAACTCCAAGGCTAGGAATCTTTATCTGTTTTGTTAATTGGTACATTCCAAACATCGCAAAGATTCCTGACACATTGTAATCATTTAATAAATATCTATTAACTATTTGAGCTGCAACAATGCTTTTATTGATGTCCAGTTATTAAAATCTATAAGCTGAATTACTTTTCTTAGAACATTTTATTTATTTATTTGTCAGAGAGAGAGAGCAGGGCACCATCAGGGGGACCAGCAGACAGAGGGAGAAGCAGGCTTACCCACTGAGCAGGGAGCCGGATGTGGGGCTCCATCGCAGGACCCTGGGATGACCTGAGCCCAAGGCAGAGGCTTAACATCCTGAACCACCCAGGCATCCCAAGTAGAGTTACTTTCAGTGCATCACTACCTATATGGGGTTAACTTAAAATAGTCAACAATATATGTAGAAGCATGCGTTATTCCAAGTAATACAGAATTTTCTTATTTGGTCTTCTCCCACAACCTCAACCCATCTTCTCCAGAGGCGGCCCTAGTTACCTTTCTTCACTGATTTCCACTTAAACATAATCTGCCTCTGCTGCTCCTCTATCCTCTGTCCAGACCTCTCTGTTCTCCCCTTTGAACCAAACTTTACCCTGTTAGGTGGCAGGTGTCCTAAGAAGGAAGTTCCAGGAATCACCTTCCTCGACTCCTGGCTTTCCTTAAAAATGTTGAAAATCAATAAAACTTTTTCACATTTATGGAGGATTTGAAACGGTATAGAAATACTGCTACGTTGATTTAATTTTTGTATGCCTTTATTTGGACAGACTATTTCTTTTTAAACAATACGGTTTCAATTCCAAATTGACTCTTCTGTTATTCCAACAGCAGATGTCTCTCTAGTGCCAGTCTCACTTTGCTACCTACACCGGCTCTTCAGCCTAGAGTCTCCCTGGGTTCCACAGCAAGGAGACATTTATTTACCCAGGATTTCCCTAAAGAAATGGGGACATCTTCCACAATGTGCATCCTCTTAGAGTCCGTGTGTCTACGTGGCAAAATTTTAGCTACAGCCTTTTCTGACATTCCGATCCGATAATACTATTTAGACTTGTATGGCTGTGGCAAGTTTACAAACCCTTTCAAGTGCATTATTTCATTCTTTCATCGCAGCAGTAAACCAGGTATTGCTATTATCTCAACTCCTGCAGAGAAGACACCGAGGCCCCCAAACGCTACGAACATTTATAAGCGGACAGAGCAACTCGTAGTCACTGGCCCCCATATTCACTCGCTGATTCTCTAATTCTCAATCCATTTGCTTTTTCCTCTCCATAAACTACCTTTGCCTGGATGAGCACAGTAGATGATTCCTTGTTACATGTTTTCGTGTACGGGGTCACACACATCCTTCCACACATTACAATTTAGACCACGCAGCACAACCTGGGGCATCTCTAGGGCAGATGCTAGTTCTTTCCCTTCTTTTGGTAATATAGATCGGCTGCGTTTAATTCTTTCATAAAACTACTGGAAAAGCAAATGTATTTTATTTTATTTTTTTACAAATATATTTTAATTAACACTTTTAAAATTGGTTTACATGTTCAAATGATATCTAGGGGTGAGACTGCCCCCCCACCCCTTTAGTCTGAACCTTGGGTAACCCGGTCTGTGATAAACTTTAAAGAGGTATACGTGTGAGCCTGCATTCCTCTGCATACTTCACTTGCTGCCAGGAGAAACATTTAATTTCCTGATGAGAGAACATTATCTTTAAAGGAAACGCTCCATTCTTTCTATTGTTACTCCGAGGCTCTCTGGATGATTTCAATCTCAGTAAGGTACAAATAAGAACTCGCTTAGATTCTGGTTAAGTAAATATATATAGGAAATGTTCCTTCTCATTAGTTTGTGTAATTGTAAAAATGTCCATGGGTGTTACAGACCTATCAAAAAAGTACATGATAATAAATCAGTACCTTTTTGATAGGTCTGTAACACCCATGGACATTTTTACAATTGTGTCTTAGTAAAGTTATTGCTACATTACTTTTCTCAAGGAGCACATTAAAATATAAGAAAATGAATAATGAACATTTGATAAGCAGTTTTATACACTTCATAATTAGAGATTTAGAACTTTCATATAGAACTCCTAATTTTGAAGTCTTGTGTAAGGAATGAGAAGAAACCTGCTATAGGAGTTTAAAACACTTAGTAAACCTTCCCAAACACTTATTAAAACTTTCAATATTTCTTCTTTAGTATAAGAGTAAATAACTGCTCTCAAATTAGAAAAGGTGAGATATGATCATTTTAATATATAGAATAGGTATTTTAAATAAAAGCTGTACATTTTCATGAAGAATTCTAATTTTTATTCATGTTTTAGTTTTATATACAAATTATTTTTGCTACTGGTCAAGAATTTAATACATTTCTCTACAGCATTCTTGAAGTTTTCGTTTATTTTTCAGGTTTTCCATTTTCAGGATGATCTAGATTCACGTAGCTCTTTTTATAGAACAGATTTGGTTCTCCATTTTCTAGTGATTGGTAATGGTTTGCTGGACAGTCAAGAGGATTATCCTTGAAGAGAGACCTGTGCGTGAATCTCCATTTATTGCTAATGTGATCACAGAGAAATTACAGAACTTCTCTATAGCTCTGTCTCACTATCACATTTCAGTGAAAATACTCAGAGTGTTTTGGGTTGGAGACTGACAGAAATCAGGACTGGTTGGAAGGATGGGGTGCTAAGCTAATAGCCTAGAATACAGTGAGCGGTCAACAAACGGCCCAACAATTGTCATTAGTGGTACTTCTCTAGGATAAAACATGTATTTTCCTGTAACTGGTTGATCTCTTCTCCCAATATTACATGTTGTTGCTTATTAGTCCACCCATAAAGATTATTTAAAATGCCTCTTTAGGGAACATAATAGTGAAGCAATGATAAGTGTATTATTAATATGTACCTATAATCTCTTTAGGAGAATAGATAACAAAATTTTTATAAAAAATATTTTGATCATCCTTTCAATATTTTACTTTTAAGAACCTATAAAACATGGTTTCTTTCTTTTTTTTTTTAATGATACAGACACCGTGAGTGAAGAATAAATTTGATCAGGTTTATTCCAAGTGTAGCTTAATTGGCACTTGCGCCACCCATTAGTCGTTTGGTGGGAGTGCTTTTCTTTAAAAGAAGAATCTGTCAGAAAAGAGATTGTTAATACAACACCATGATGTGTTGATCTTTAAGCTAGTCTTCAAAATAAGAGATTGAATAGGGAAAGATAAAGGACAAAAGGAAGGAAAAGATATACTCATTGTACAATCAGGAGACAACAGGGTTAAAAAATGAGAAAATGAAACAAGAGGAAAAGAGTTAAGACTAGAACGGACAAATAGAATCGATTGTTCTACTAATGTTTTTAGTGGCAGCAAATTCAATTACAAAAGCTTACGCCTCCTCCTCCTTATACTCAGTGGTTTACTAGTGCAGTAAACCTGGAGAAGGACATTCTCTCCACCTCTCAGGATTGCCTGTTATGTCCCCAAATGCCTCACATGAAACAAAAAGCTAGTATCAAAAATCTCCTGAGTATGAGGCAGAAATGCTTGATAGTACCTGCATCCGTATTTTTGGAAATGCATGATTTTAACAGACAAATTTCATCAGTGACTAATTCAATATTTTCCTTTTCAATACATTATTTTTTGTAATAATTATCTAAATAATTATTTAAACTGAAAAACATAAGGTGTCATCTAGAAAAGGATGGATAAATAAGTTTGAATGTTTAATACTTTAGTTTCAGAGCTTCGGAGGTTGTGAAGTATTTTGAACTCAGAAATAGAATTTTAATAAATAAGAATATTTTTATTTAAGTATGATTTAAACATTTTAATGAAAAGATGACATAGTAAAATTTATGAATTATAAAATCCTTTCATTTGAATTTCAAAATTTGTGATATAAAACAATTATTTTCAACAATTTTGAATTTTTTTTTTTAATACTCATTCTCATTTCAATTTTTTCCTCCACCTCGTCTTCCCTCTGAGTCAAAGTTTAAAAGGAACTGAAACATGTGACATTAGTTGGTTTGGGATACTTTCCCCTCTGGAAACGTGGGCTTAAGGGCATTTTAAATCACAAGTGGAATGAGTCAGATGACCCCAATTTGTTCTTCTGTGACTTTCTGTGTTGATTTCAGAATGACTCTTGCAAACTCAGTTTGGGAGGAGCCCAGTGATGAAATCACAGGAGTTGAAAGCTGCTTATTTAGAAGAGGCTTTAGCTACTATTCAAATATTCTCATTTTGTTTAATCAAAAAATTCAGTGAAAGTTGGTAAGAGAGCAGGGTCGCAATCTTGGATACAACCAGGGCATGCTTAAACTTGTTATCATTTGGCTTATGTACACGTATGCGTGTGTGCATGTACACACTCGTGTATGTGTGCATGTGCATGAATAGTTATGAGATTACAAATAATACATGTTTTTACTAACAAAGCTTAACACCAAAATGGGATTTTCCATCACAGATATGTGCTTTATGAAGACTGAGTCAGTCTGGGATGCTCTAGCAAGGTGCCGTAGGTACTGGAAAGGGGTTTCTCACCGTTGGATGCTGGGAGCCCGAGGCCAACACGGTTTGGTCGAAGCCTCTCCCAGGTCGCGGACTCGCCGCATCTTCGCGTGCTGCAAGGGTCAGGGGTCTCTACGGGGCTGCTCGGTAAGAGCACGAATCGGACTCTTGAGGGCTCCATCCTCATGACCTAATCACCGCCCGAAGGTCCGGTTTCTTAGGGCTGTGAGGGTCCGGGATCGAAGGAACGCGACTGACGGAAAGCGAAAATCGAACAAAGCTTTATTTCACGCCGAGCATCCAAAAATCAAACGGGCCGTCAGGGCTGTCTCTTCCCAACGGCGGCGACCGCGATCCCAGGAAGGCCGCTCCGGACCAGGCCGACCCGCGGACGAGGCCGCTCCGGTCGGAGCCACTCCCAGCCGAGGCCGCTCCGGACGAGGCCGTTCCGGACGAGGCCGCTGGACGGTGCTGCTCCCGCAGGGCCGCTCGCCGGGGCCTGCCCGAATCGACGCAGCTGCGGCGAGGCTCGGCGGGGACGGGGCCGCGGGCGTCTGGGGGCGCCGGTCGCCCATAGCTCCGACAAGACCTGTCACAGCTTCTTCTGTCCCCACCGACTGTCCTACTTCCTCCACAGCTCTCCTTCTAATGCCCCTGAAAGCCCCGCAGACCCACCTTTATGGGGTGGCTGAGCCCGCGCCTACACAGGTGGCCAACGGAATCTCAATTCACCCCAGTGGATATAGCGCGCCCCACCAACTGGACGTCTGCACCCGGCCTGTCGCACCCCTCCATCCCCGGTCCACAAGCAAGTTCCTATGGGAAGGGCAGGCCCTTACAATACCACCACACTGGCATTAGGATTTCAACATATGAATTTTGGAGGGACACAAACATTTAGACAGTAGCAGAGCTTAAAATGAAAGCATCTCAACAATGTCATTGTTTTCAATCATTAATAAACAAATACATGTACATGAATTTATTTAAATACACTGGCATTACCCTATGTAAGGCGGATAAAGGGTTTTAATTAGTGAAAATTATTCTCTAACATTGGACATTTTGATCTGACACGACACTAAAATGATGGGTAAATATGAACTTTTTAAAATATGTAACTATCTCAAAGATCTTAGACATTATCCAAGTGGCAGAAATGAGAAGAAAATTTTAAGCCAGTTTCATGAGAAAGTGCTGAAGTCATAGGAATCCATGTGGTACTGAGGCTGAAATAGTATATGGGCCTTAAAGACTAAGGTTGGAATCTCAGCATCTCACTGGACACTTGGAGTTACGGCTTCAGCAAGAACCTCTTAAGGTGTAGTGCACTCTGTCTATGACACAGGGACTGCCTAAACATTGCCACTAGCCGAAGGAAGTAATAAGTACTGTTGTTAGGAATTACCGTTAAGAAGAAAAACAAAGAGAAACTGACAGCCTGGTCCGACCAGACCTGGACACTGGCATCCCACATGGGAAACAACCTTAAGAAATCAACTGGGGCCTCAGCAGACACAAAAATAAAAACTTGTAATTTTTTGATCCCTTCCCTGAATGTTACTTAGATTCTTTTGGTTTTATAGAGAAGCAACAACTCATTGGGACATTAACAATTTTTTTTAATAGTTGGTTGTCACGGGATTCTGAAGACCCAGAGACGGAGAGCCTTCGTTTCTGTAGCTGCTGCCATGCAAACGGAGGTTACTTTGTGGGACACATCAACGGGTTCTTCAGAGATTCTACAGGTGTCTTTCCTTTGCTCTGTCTCTGCTGGGAAACCCGGCTTCGGTTCCTACTTCTGGACTTCCCTTTTAGCTCTAGCTCTACTTTGTGTACCGATGAGACAGCTGAAGGCTGTAGAAAATTCTGAGACACTCACTCACTCCCCATGAAGCCAAATGGCGGAAGTGTTGGCTGCTTCACAAAGATTTCTTCTTTCAGCATGAATTTTTCATGTTCCTGTTTCCCATCCAAGCACTAACCAGGCCCGACCCTGCTTAGCTTCCGAGATCTTGTTCTTGCTTCCATATCCCAGGCTCTCTCTGGCCAAAACATAGCTTGGATAAGTTCAGATGAGAGATGGTCATGATGAACAGACTTACAGGACAATAAGTAGTTTCGAGAACCCCAATTTGTTTTAGTAGTTTTCTTTATTCATTCCTTTTCTGGCTTCAGGGAGGAAAAACATCACATTTCTTCCACATGGAGGGGCAAGTGAGGAGATATAAAAACTTTTCTGATGAATTGTGCATCCCACAAAAATTCACCTTCCATTTTCCTAAACCTGCTTATTTTTTTTAAAAGATTTTATTTATTTATTTGACAGAAATCACAAGCAGGCAGAGAGGCAGGCAGAGAGAGAGGAGGAAGCAGGCTCCCCGCTGAGCAGAGAGCCCAATGCGGGACTCGATTCCAGCACCCTGTGACCTGAGCCAAGGGTAGAGGTTTAACCCACTGAGTCACCCAGGTGCCCCAAAACCTGGTCTTAGGAGTGGCATCCTTTCATGGGTGGGTGACATCAACAGCTGGAAAATTAGTGCTTCTACACTTGTAGTGTTTAGTTGGTGCTCTGCCTCAATGGTGAGGCTTAGAATCCACACCTGGTATCCAGGACCAAGTAATATCTTGTTATAGAAGAGCAGGGACAAAATACAGACATACTCAGAGTAATGAGGACTAAGAGGATTACTACTCAGCCCACTAAAGGGAGCATCAAAAGATGCACGTTTTTAAAAAAGAATCGGGAACAAGCAAGAACCAAGGACAGCGATTAACATGTGGATGGGCATGTCTGTAAAGAAACTGATTAACTAAGCAATGAATGCTAAAAGCAATAATAAAAATACTGATGATGACAAATTTTGAGTGCCTCAAAAGCCAGGGCTGACATTGCCTGGAAAATCAGAGAACCACTGGAGCTCAGGCTGTCTCAGATCCTTTGATCTTCTGGAGGGAAATAGTAATATTGACAGAACTTTCACTCTGCAGAGTCAAGAATGTATGTTAATGCTTTAAGGATAAACACTACACATAGAGCAACAGAGAGTGAAACAATAACAAACCAATACAAGTTTCTGTCGCTCAATAAACGAAGGAGGAAGGAACAGAGCAAATGAATAAGGGAAATAATAAGTTGTAATGAAACAGTAATAATGAATCCTAAACTAACAGCTAAATTTAAGTAAATTAGGGCACCTGTGTGCCTCAGTCGACTAAGCATCATCTGTCTTCAACTCAGGTCATGATCCCGGGGTCCTGGAATCAGGCCCCACACAGGGCTCTCCCTACTCTGTGGGGATCCTGCTTCTCTTTCTCCCTCTGCTGCTCCTCCTGCTTGTGCTCTCTCTCATTCTCTTTCTTATTAAATAAAGCTTTTAAAAAAATAAATTTAAATAAATTAAGATTTGAGTCTAAATGCATTTCTTAAAAGACAAGTGGTTTGAAATAAGGTTTTTAAAATGCTGGTGATGAGAAATACACCTAAGTATGATATACAGAAAATAGCAAAATGAAAAAACATGTACGGCAAAGATGAACTCAATTAAATTCATTTTTTGTGATATTAATAAGACAAAATTGAATTTGAACCAAAAAAGGACTTGTGGTGATTGAATTCCATAATTCACTAAAAGATACAACTATGAATGTATATATACTGAAAAAACTGTAATGCCTTGAAAAGTGCATAAGCAAATATTAATAGTATTAAAGTTGAAATCGATGTTATCAACTGTATTAGGAAATGTGATGTAACTTCTCTGAAAAATGACAGATTGCACATATTAAACATTAAACTGAATAGAAACCACTACCTTGAACAGGAAAACAAATTATTTCCAAACACCCATCAAATGTTTTTAAAATGTGTTTAAAAATTTATATACAGCGATCTTTTTCTTTTGTAATACAGAGTTCTATGCATTTTGACACATGCTCACTGTAGTATCGACACCACCACAGACCAGGTACAGAACAGTTCTGTCACACCAGAAGAAATCAGCTCACGCTGTACTTTGCAGTCACACTTCCCCTGTAGTAATATCTGGCAACCACTGACTGGTCCTCTAACTCTCTCATTTTGCCTTCTCGTGTACACATACAAGTGTTTCACTAGAGCATCATATCTAGCAGTGGAATTTCTGGAATATGCATTAAACTTATACTCTATGTTGCTTCATTGTCTGTTTTTTCAAAGTGCTTGATTAATTTATAGTACTGCAGGTCCAAAACTGGATGTGACAGATTTTGTTAGAATTTGTTTTTCCAAGCCTCCAAAACTGGTACTGTCAGAGGTTTCAATTGTCAGAGGCCTGCCAATGCTGAAATATAAACAGTATTTCGTCTTCAAACGCATGAGAATTTCCCCCTCCACTATTCAGATTAAATATCTCTTTTCCATCTTTGCCATTCTAGCTTCTTTTTTCAGACTTTTTAGTCATATTATTTGCCCATTTTCCTTTTTTTAAAGATTTTATTTATTTGACAATGGAGATCACAAGTAGGCATTGTATCATTCTTGATAAAAGAAGAAATTGGGAAACCATACAAATATTTGCTGATAAAGAAATGACTGGACAAATTATGGTATGCTTAGTATAAAATATTTAGCAGTTAAAATAAATGATAGAGGGCTACACATACCAACTTTGCTAAATTTTAAAGCATAAAGCTAAAATAAGAATTAGGCTGCAAAAATAAAATGATTTAAATGCTACCTATACATTAGATGGTGTTACACATATATGGAAAAAGTAATAAAAACCAAGATAGGAAAAGTTGCACAATCTATTAATAGATGGGTTATCTCTGCAAAGGCAGGGAGGTAGGTAGAAGGGAAGGTGTAATTCAGGCTATCAGACTGAGTAAGGGGTTAAGAAACTTTCTCTGGGGGGCGCCTGGGTGGCTCAGTGGGTTAAAGCCTCTGCCTTCAGCTCAGGTCATGATCTCAGGGTCCTGGGATCAAACCCCACATTGGGCTCTCTGCTCAGCAGGGAGCCTGCTTCCTCCTCTCTCTCTGCCTGCCTCTCTGCCTACTTGTGATCTCTGTCTGTCAAATAAATAAATAAAATCTTAAAAAAAAAAAAAGAAACTTTCTCTGTATCTGCCATTTTTCATTTCTTTACAAAAGTTTCTGAAACAGTTCAAAATTTAACATTTGTAAATACTGACACTTCCTATGTAATTTATGTTGAGTGATGAAGAACTCTATTAATGATACCATTAACTAGCGAAGGGTTTCAAATTTCTGCTGACTTTACATGTGACCCCGCACTGAACCTCAGAGAGGGAATGTATAAGCTAGAGAGGTCAAAGCCAAGAGGGAGGTTACTACTATTGCTAATTATTAAAAAGAAAAGAACCTTAGGATTCCTCACATTAACTCATATAACTATTAACCTATTATGGAAATTAGTGTTATTATTTTTCATATTTACTTTTCTCCTCTGGGAAAGGAAAGTTTTTGCAAAATATATTTAGGTAAAAAGTGCAATTTTTTTGTTTCCAAGAAAACCACATGATAATATACAGTCATACGGGGTAGTTTTATTTTCTCTTCTATAATTAGTTTAGTTGGTGTAATTTAAAGCACGTCACTTAGGGAAAACACTGGTGCTGAATTTAAATCTTTATATTATCTGTCTTTTCTATATACATTTGACTTAGTTTCAAAGTATAAATGCCCAATTGAATTGACTACTAGACAGAATACAATTTAGTCTTTGTCAGGTAATAGTGCCATCTCTTGCTTGCTCACTCTCTCTCACACACGTGCCAAATTCCAAACCAAAAACCTCACAAATTATTATTTTATTTTTAAACAAAGTGATTATTGATAAAAACTAGGTACATATTACCAGAATTAGGCATTCGGATCAATTAAAACAGTTAAAATTGCTGTTTGTGATACCCCACAGTGATGGCTTTCCAAATTTAATATAATTCCACTGCATCACAATTTTAAATACTTAGTCTGCCTGTGAGAAGCAGAGTCACTGTTACCTGGCGTGACGGTTAATTTTCTGTGTCAACATGGCTAAGCTATCCAGTCTAGATGTTATTGTCAAAGTACTTCTTAGGTGTAATAACATTTAAATCCGTAGACTCTGGGTAAAGCAGATGTGGGGTGGGCCTGATCCAGTCAGCTGAGGCTAAAAAGCAAAGACCTTTCCTGAAGAAGTAACTCTCCTCCAAATGGCAACAAAGAAACCCGAGTTTCCAGCCTGCTGACCTCTGAAATTTAGCTTCAAGACAGCATCAACTCTTCCCGATTTCCAGCCTGCTGCCTGTCTCACGGCTTCAAACTTAACCGCCTCTATATATGGTGTGAGCCAATTCCTTAAAGTCGATCCGTCTCATTTTCAGTCACTCTTTCTCTCCATCCTCTTGTTCTGGAGAACCTAGAGTAATAGAGCTGGCTATTAGCCAACTGAATGAACGATCGCCAGCATCAGAATATTTCAACCATTTTAACAAATCCTATGTGTACATACAAAATTTGGTAAATACCTAGGCCATATTAGGTGATCAGGGCAGTTATTATTCCTCCAAATAATTTAACACTACTTAATGCATATATTAGACAAGAACTGCCCATAATTGGGATTTGGATTGTACAAAGAATTCCCCTAACCCTACGCTGAATCCCATTATGTGCCTCTCCCCGCAGCTTTCCACTCTTCCATGACGTACAGATGCACAGAACAGGCCTTTTGTCAAGCAAAGCCATCCTGATGCAAACAGAGCGGTCCCGTGAACGTCACTGTTTTATACGGTGGCGGGAGGGAAACAGAAAAGTGAAGGCCGGAGTGAGTCTTCGGGATGTCGGTGTCGACCTTCCAAGGGAAGAAAAGAAGAGAGAGAGAAGGAAGGGGCAGAAGGGAAAGGAAGAAGACTTTTGGTCCCTGTGGATCTGCAGGTCGGACAGCGCAGCCTGCACGCGACTCAGGTGCACCGAAGTCAGGTGTGCACCGAAGTCAGGTGTGCACCGAAGTCAGGTGCACCGAAGTCAGGTGTGCACCGAAGTCAGGTGCACCGAAGTCAGGTGCGCACCGAAGCAGGAGGAGGAGCACAGCGCTGACACCCCTGGAGAAAAGAGGAGAATATCAACCTGCCCTTTCCTCCTCCTCAGGCCCGAACCGCTCTCTGTGTTCTACTTTGTGACCCGGACACTTGGGAAGTGATTTTTCTGGGAAGAGAAATGCGATTGTTTGCAGAGGGAGCCGCGAGGGAAGCTGATTAATAACTGCGAATTTTACGTGGCAGAACACACGATTTACACGGTTTCCTACACAATTCTGCCAATAAATAGGGGAGCCCAGTGTCCTCCTCTGTGAAGCCAAGACGCCGCACGTCTGCAGGTGCTGGGCGTGCGGGAGGCACGGCTGTGAGCAAGAACGATGAATACTGTTGTGCTGGAAATAAACGAAAAATAAGTTAAAAAAGGAAAGAAAAGAAAAGGGATGATCCCTGCGGCGTCTGCCCGCTTAAAACCCACGAGAACTGACGCGGCAGAGCAAACCCTGGGTCCGGGCTCTGATTCTCCTTCACGGACGGACAAACGACTGCGATTTTGTTCCTTCCTGACAAACCGGCCGGGACCTGCAGAACGAACAGACACAAACTTATTCCAAGAAACTAAACGAACAAAGCACCATTCCCACGACCACGGGGCCGGCCCGTTTCGCGGCATTATTCACGTGCATTTTTAGCTTTTCAAATAAGAGCAAGTTCCATATTAGTTGGTTCAAGCGAAATTTGGCGAAATACGGCGTCTTAGCCGCGGACGGAAGTTGCTGCCAACCCGCCCGCAGCTGCCGCTCCTGCAAGCGCGGGCACCGAGGAGCAGCCGCCCCGACGGCAGAGCCGGACCGGCGGGGATCGACCGCCGACGGGCACCGAGGAGCAGCCGCCCCGACGGCAGGGCCGGACCGGCGGGGATCGACCGGCGACGGGCACCAGGAGCAGCCGCCCCGACGGCAGGGCCGGACCGATGAAGATCAACCGCCGACGGCCTCGCGCACTCACGGAACTTTCCAGAACGGCCCCCCGCTGCGCTCCCTGCGACGACCGACGTCCCCCCGCTGCTCCTCCGGCGGGCGCTGGGCCCTCAGTCGGCCCCGGGCGCTGCAGCCACCGGCCCGGTCTCTGCAGTCGGATTCGGTGTTCGCGTCGTTTCTGGTTCACCCCGAGGCTCTCGGTTCCAGCCGCGCTCCGCAGTTCCGGGGGAAGGAGGACCCCGCGCCGCCCGCCCTGCGGGACACGGACACTCCGGCCAGAGACGGGGTCGCCCGCACGACCTCTGCGCGCCGGAAGCGCACGCGGGGCACCCGCTGGCTCCGGGGCGAAGCGTCGGCCCAGGTCACGGTGTCAGGGTCCCGGGGTCGGGCCGGGCGCGGCGCTCGCTGCGGAGTCGGCCTCCCCCGCCCCGCCCACTCCGTCGCCCCCCACTCCCCCTCCGTCGTCCCCTCCCCCCCCCCCCCCGCCCCCCCCCCCGCGCGGTAACCTCGTGGGGACAAGGCGCGGAGGCCGGGTGCGCGCGCAGAAGGACGCGGGGTACCGAGGCTTCGCGTGCGGCGCGCCCTCCTCACGCGACCCACAGACGCCGTCGGGGACTCCCGCGTCCTCCGGCCGCTCGGCTCTCCGCCCCGCACGAGGCTCGGCCGCCGTCCCCGGCCACGCTCTCCCGCCACTCGCGCGTCCGATGCGCGCCGCCGCCGGACCCACCATCCAGGGCTGCCGCGCCGACTCCTGCGAGGGGAGAGAGAAGTTCGGAGTGCGCGTAGACACGGCCTCGGAGCGCGCGGACTTCCGGGGCCGCCGTCGACGTTGCGGGCCGCCAGGACCCCGGAGCAGGCCCGGAGCCTCACGCGGACGCCGGCCCGGACCGCACGTGGCTCGTGGCCCGCGCTCGGCGGCCGCGTCCCTGCCGCAGGGGAAGCCGGAGCGCCGAGGGCGCTACCGAGGACACGACGGACGGGGCACGCGCACGCGCCGCACGAGCACGCGCACGCATCCCCGCCCCGCAGCTCGCGCGCGCCGTCGGAACGTGGGCTGTGCCTCACGACGCGCGACGACCGCACAGCCCGTGAGGTCCTTGTCATGCGCTTCCGGCTGCAGATGCGTTGTCGCGCGCCCGGGGACACGGTCAGCGCCTCACGAGTCCACACCTCACGGAGCAGGGACAGCGTCGCTTCTGCAGCCCTAATGCAGCTCTCCGCGGGGTCGGGTGCCGGGCCGCCGCCTGCCGCGCCGACGCGCACCTGCGAAGGGCGGGCTCAGCGTGTCTGTGCGTGCGCGGGCGCGGGCGCGTGCGCGCGTGCGTGGTGACGTCAGGTGCCCGTGCGCGCGGGGTGGGAGCCGCTCGGCGGACGCTGTCTGAGTCTCTCCCGCGAGGGAGGCCCCGCGAGGTCGGGCCGGCGGCTCGGAAAGGTCTGGGCGCCTCGGGGCCCCGCCAGGCTCCGTCAGCCGGGCTCTTCGCAGCTTCCTGTGGGCCTCGTCCCGCCTTCGCGCCCGAGGCGTCGCGCCCCGGCACACGGCGCGCGCCCAGCTCCGGGCTTCGGGACAGGAAGCGCCCGCGCCGGACCCCGCACGCCCGCGCCGGATCCCAGACGCCCGCGGCCGCGAAGGCGGGACGTCGCGGTTTGGGGAACGCGGTCGCGCGTCTGAGAGAAGGGCCTCCCGACGCCTGTCCTCCGCGCGGGCGCTCGGTCGGGTCGGCCTCTGAGTGTCCGCCGCGGCCTGGTGTGCCGCCGCGCGGGGTCTGCCGTGTTCGTCGAGGGGCCGAGTGAGGGACCGACGCCGCGACCAAGTGACGGACCGACGCCGCGGCCGCGGGACGGACCGACGCCGCGGCCGGAGGCCGGGCCGACGCCCCGGCCGCGCGCGGGACCGACCCCCCCGCCGCGGGCCGGAC
>NC_081559.1:300830-368819 GCF_022355385.1 Mustela nigripes
CGACGCCGCGACCGAGTGAGGGACCGACGCCGCGACCGAGTGAGCAGAACCGACGCCGCGACCGAGTGAGGAACCGACGCTCCGGCCCGGCGTGTTCTCCCCGCGCTTTCCACAACCGGAACCGGCCCCGGCGCTCCCGGGCTACGGCGCGGAAAGCGGACGGACGCCGGCGGGGCCTCCGCTGGTCTTCGGGTCCCCCCGCCGCCTCCTCGCCGGGCCGCGGCGTCCCGCGACGGCTGTGCGCACCGCGTGACTCCAGGGCCGGCGTGTGCGGTTCGTCGGCGACTAGGAACACGCGCCTTCCCGCGTCCCTCCGGGAACCTGCCTGCGGCGCTTGCAGAAAACCCAGACGGGGCGCCCGGCAGCTGGGGTGAGCCTCGGCCTCCGGCTCGGGTCCTGGTCCCAGGGTCCTGGGATCGAGCCCCGCGCCGGGCTCCTGCTTCCCCCTCTCGCTGCCTGCTTGTGGTCTCTGTCAGTCAAAGGAGTAAGTAACGTCCTCAAAAAAGTAAAACAGTTCAGAGAAATCGACAAAACGGGGGTTTCTGTCTGCGACCTGCGCCAGGATTGATTTCGAAGGAACAAGGGCCTGGAACGCGCCGCTTCGGTGGCGCCGGCTGCGGCCGCGGGGTTCCGGACGGCGAGCGCGGCCCTGACGGGCCCTCCCGGTCAGGAGCCGAGGACCGGCCGGCGCGGGGAGCCCGGGCGGGAGGCCGTGCAGGGAGATCAGCCGGCGCCTCGCAGCCACGCGGGAAGGAGCAGCTGCGGCCGGAATCCGACCAGGACGGAACGAGACCTCGTTGGACGGGACAGGTCGAGGACGAAATGAAGGGTCCGGGGTTCGGCAGCTGCAGCAGAGCGGGAGTCCGGCCGAGGAGACTCCGAACTGAGGTGCTCCGGGGGCCGTGGGGGGCCTCCTCCTCCCTCCGTAACCTTGGCGCGGATGACGTTGTAAGTGATGCAGTCGTCTGCTGTCTTCCCCCATGAAGAGATCTCATTCGTCAGAGACTGGGATTGAGAAAGTCACCTTCTAGCAGAGAAGTGGAAACACGATCCTTTGAAAGCAGAGTCGGAGGAGCCACTCTCTGGCCAACGCCTCACTCCCGCCTGCGGCCTCTGTGCAACGGGCTCGCTGTGCCTCCTGCCATGCGGGAGGTCGTCTGCTGCTCGTCCTTGTGGCTCCGCTCCGTCCCGCATGTTGAATCTGTGTGTTTATTATGAGTATTGCAAATTGAGAATTGGAAAGCAGCCTCAAGTGTGATGTAGGGCAAGGATCTTTGGAAAGGGATCTTTCAAGTGTTGGTCACTCCTGCGACTTCTCCCATTTCCTGGAGAGGTTCAGGCTCACTCAGTGGCTTCAACCACAGCCAACCTCAGCCAACCAAGCGGGTATTCAGCTCTTCCCAGCGGAGACACTCCTCATGGGCGCTTTCCCAAGCCTGCCAGATAATGAGGTGATTTCTTGCAAACCGTGTGTTTTAGCAGATTGGATTCCTTTGCCAATAAAGTGATTATAGAATAGTGAGAAAAGACTGTAGAACAGTGGCTGACAGACAAAGATTCAGATCTCAAAAAGCAGTAAAACGTTTATTTACAATCTTGGGTTGGGGAGATAAACAACTCAAAGAAGACAAATGTTGTGGAGCATAACAAATAGCATGGGGGACATGGGGAGATGGAGAGGAGAAGGGAGTTGGGGGAAATTGGAAGGGGAGGTGAACCATGAGAGACTATAGACTCTGAAAAACAATCTGAGGGGTTTGAAGGGGCGGGGATGGGAGGTTGGGGGAACCAGGTGGTGGGTCTTAGAGAGGGCACGGATTGCATGGAGCACTGGGTGTGGTGCAAAAACAATGAATACTGTTATGCTGAAAAGAAATAAAAAGAAATGTTATGAAAAAGTTCAGAGTAAATTTAGCCTCTTTGAGATGATAAGTGTGACTCTTGGTCAGGTAAGCTAAACACTGAAACTTGGAAAAAATGTGAAGGTAAGTAAATGTTTAATGAAGTAAAAGAATCCTATAAAATTAATATTTTGGTATTTAGCTTTTAAGATCAGCATGATAATATGAATAAACTTTGATTAAGATTGAAAGATTGAAATATGATAGGTAAGAAACAGACATAATGGCAAAATTTTAGTTTAAAATGCGTAGAAGAATTTTATTTGTACATTTAAGAAAAACCGGATTTACATGTGTGTTTTGTTCCTTAGATTTACCGAAGTTGCTTAAATACTTACAAGTGATTTGCACTTCAGGCATTTGTATTAGTTTGCTAGGGCTGCTGTGGTAAAGCACCACAGGCTTACGGGATGGCTTAAACAGCAGACACTTACTGTCTCACAGGTCTGGAGGCTACAAGTCCAAGAACAAGATGTCAGCAGAGTTGGTTCCTTTGAAGGTCTGTGAAGGACAAATGTGTTCCAGTGCCTCTCTCTTATCTTCCGGTGGTCTTCTGGCAATCTTCGGTGTTCCTCGGCTTTTGAAGTGTCACCGTGATGTCCGCCTTTATCTTCACATGGTGAGCTTCCCATGTGCTTGTCTGTGTCCAGAGTTCCCCTTTTAATAAGGAAACCTGTCCTTTTCGATTAAGGACCCATCTTACTCCAGAATGACTTTTTCACCTTAACTACTTGCATCTATATTGACGCTATTTCCAGAGAAGGTTGAATTCTGGGGTACTGGAAATTACAGCTTCAACATACAGAATTTGACGGGACCACAATTAAATCCATAATAGCATGTAATTCTGGCTTACTGGAAGCCTGAAGTCATGACCATCTGCTATAATAAAGATTTTTAATCTTATTAAGTTAAAACACGGGCAGTTTAAAGTTTTTCTTTCTACACATAAATCCTCCCAGATATTAGACATTTAAATGATTGTTGTTACCAATCCAAGGCCAGCCAAGCATAACACCGTAGAGTATGGCCATGGTTAGCAATAGTTTTTTACATGCATTCAACCTGCTCATAAGGAAGAAATAATATACTTGGGGTATCTAGTTCACCCTAGAAAAATATGAATCTATGTGAATTTATCTTTATTTTGTAAATAAACCCAACAAATATCATTGACTAGTTTGAAGTAGTCCATTTCCACAATGGAGACTGGAACCTGGCAAGAAGACTTTGCCTTCATTATGGCATTAAAGTAATCTGGGACAAATTGTCTCACAATCTATACAAGATTTGATAAAACCAATAGTGATACAGTTCATTTTATAGAACTGATAATTACTTTGACGCTCTGATAGACCAAATACAAAAAGATTTAGCTTTTTCAGAAAGTCACATAATTTTGCATTATTAATTTTTATGTATTTTCACATAACTCTTCTACAAATAATGTTGCAAAGTAAACAGGCTGATCTGATTAAAAACCATATGCTTGGGTTTGTTCTCAATACTGTACAATTAGCACCTTTGAGTGTATATTGTATCTATTCAATAGCAAATACATTTATGCTCATTTTTAAATGGGCTAGGTATAGTCTGTGCTGACTAATGATGTTTGGTACATAAATTTTGTGTAGTAGTAGGTATTGTGAAGAGGGCTTTTCTCTTTCAGAGTGCTAAAAATTGGTTCCTAGTCTCTCTCTCTCTCTCTTGCTTGCTTTTTTTAAAGATTTTATTTATTCATTCGATAGCGACACAGCGAGAGAGGAAACAGAAGCCGGGGGTGGGGGCTTGGAGAGGCAGAAGCAAGCCTCCCACTGAGTAGGGAGCCTGATTCTGGTCTTGATCCCAGGACTCTAGGATCATGACCTGAGCAGAAAGAAAATACCCAAGACTGAGCCGGGTTCCTAGTCTCTTGATTTATTACTTTTTTTATTTATTAAAAATATGTATGACTTTAGGTATTAAATTTGTACAATATTCTCACAATAAACAATCCCCAGTCTTGTTCTTTAATGTTATTTGCAATATCAAAAGAAAGTTAAATATCATCACCAAATAAACAAAATTTAATATTAAATATACCTTTTAAATCTTTTCAAGTTTAATGTTGGACATAATTTTTCAAGTTTAGTACCGAATGTAGCCCTTTGAACCTCTTGCCATATTCCTCCTGAGATGAACATGCATGTGTGAAATGAGGTAGCGTCGCCTCTTTCTCTTTATCCTTCCTCCCAGACTGAAACTCACTGACTAAATTATGGCAGCAGAGGTGATTTGTTGATTTATTTTTATGTGATTTGAGTGTAAAGAAGTCTATTTCCTCACCTGGAAAAAATGAGGATGGGGTCCCGGGGAAAATATGTCAGTTTGAGGTGTTGCTCAGAGGAGCGTGAAGGTTTGTGCACGTCAGAATCAAGATCACAGTCGTTCTGGAAACAGAGTGCTGTGAGCTGCGGCCTTAGGGAGCATTGCCAGCCAAAAGGAGGAGCAGAGCAGGGACGGCTAAGGGGTTTTGATTTAGATGTGTGTCATTGTAAGAATTTGGTTAGAGTGGACCACAGTACTCATTACTGCATATAAACGCAACATGATTCTATGGGGAGAGAGTTGTCAGATTTTGTGAAATCCGGTGTCTTTTAGACTATGCTTTCTTACCTTATATTGCATTCAGAGTTTTACTCAGTAAAATTTACTATATGAAGTGTTCCTGAGATGCAGTTAGCATTTGCTCAGCGAACTACATCCTTACAATCTAGCCTGGAGAAGTCATTCAGGGGAGGGTGGACAGTGCCTTAACTTCTCAGTATTTGGTTTAAATAATAGTTGCACAGGAAAAAATCATTTGAAGAATAGATTTGTCTTTCTTGGTCTTTCCTGAAGAGGAGTTTTAATTCTTATTTTAGAGCTCTTATCTCTAGAATTTTATAAATTAAGGTATCATTCTAAGCTGTATTTAACCTATAAAAATATAGTTTAACTCAGGGTTAGGAGGAATGGTTTTGTCAGCTAGATAGCGATCTGGTAAGTCATCAGTCAAATCCTAGAGATACGAATGAAAATATTGATTGTCTTTGTAATAATTTGAAATTGTTAGAGGTGAAGGCTCAAAATATTCTAATAAATTATAGATAAAAAATGAAATCATAGGAAGGCCATAAATAAAAAAATTATCAGAAACCTAGCTATCATCTGATGCTTACCAATATTCAGGTTTGTCTCTTTATCACAGTGATAGGTACAGTTATGCCTGTTTAACAAACGAGAGGCCTAAAACCCAGAAAAATGATAGAATATGACCAAAATATAAAGTTAATTAAGGGAAAACTCAGTTTGAATTCACTTTTCATTTCAAAGTTCTATTTTTTCCCATACACCATGCTGCCTCCCAGAGGTAGTATTATAAATGAGAGAATGCTGTTGCTCATCCCCATGATATACTCAGAATAACCATTGTTTAATAAGTAGAAAAAGGCCAAAACACATGCCGCAAGGATTTCTCTCCCTTTCTTCCTCTGTTTTGTCAGCTGATGTAGAGTTCTGATGCTAAAACTAAAAATGAAGTTTCCATTCAAGAGAAAGCTCCTGAGCACAGGACCAAATGTTCTTCAAGGGAATCTCATTTATTTGTTTTTCTCTAACAGGGTGTGCGCACTCAAAATGTGGTCTTGATTTTTTCCTGTTTTTCTTTTTCTTTTTTTCTGCCAAACATCGATGGGGTGAAGCTGAAAGAACAAAACAAAACAAAAACAAAAACAAACAAACCAAAAAAACCCCCAAACCAACAGCTTTTTTAAAGCTGAGAGCCATGGAGGATGTGAAGCCCTGAATCTACCTTTCGGGTCGTTTGCTTCTGGACAGCACCCCCAAACGCCTTCAGTTAAGCAGATGCATGTGAAGTGGGAAGAGTTTGAAGTAATGTGAACACATATATTTTTGCCTGAAAAGCTAAGAGTCCTGAGGACATTGTAAATTGTTGAGTGTGTATTTAAGTCAGCATCACAACCCTTTACAGTGGTTGCTTCTTTGGAAAAAAAATTTCCTTTCCTTGTATGGTGCGAATTTTTTGGTATGTGTTTGGAGATAAGTTATTTTTGTTCGGTCTGAGGAATAGGCTGAAACTGGTCCTCAGTTGAGTAACTGTGGATCTTTGTAGAACTTGTGAAGCATTGCGCAATACGAATAAACAGGCTATACCGCCCCACTAATCTGCTTATGTGTAAGTTGCTAAGACAAAGTGTTTATAATGCATTGCTAAAGCCATTTTACGGCTAATATATTGAAGATTCATGTCCATTCCACTGGCCAACACATTAAGTAAGACATAAACAGAAAAGTGGGTATGAAATCAATGACACGAGACTATGGAACTGTACAGAGCAGCTGGAGACAAGCTGTCCCTTCATGCACAGCTGAGATTTTACCCGAGGGTTCCCAAGAAGAAGTGGGTCATTTCGTACCGAGTAACTGTTAGATGCATCCTTGCTCTAGGGGTAGGATAAATAGCTTGTGTTGGGGAAAGTCCTTAAGTTTGGACGCAGACACTGCATTGCTGGCTGGTCACATATCTTTTAATAAAGTGCCGCATTGCTAAATATGCCCGGACGTAACTACTCTCACCACTTGAAATACCTTATTAACTGAGGCAAACAGGCTCAAAAATATAGAGACACTGAAACAGAAGTCTCTGGGAAAGTCCAGCAGAATGACCCCAGGCTTTTGGGTTTCTGTAAAAATCCATTTGGACTAGACTTGGCCCTTTTCAGTCTATACAGGACTACTGATGCCCTTGCGCAAAGTACTATTTAAACCCAAATTATGTTTGGATAATAATGAATGTTGGATTATTATGCTCAGATGTAAATTTCCAGTTGGGTAAGTGGCCTGAACCATACCCAGTGACTTTTGTTATTTATTTTCTTTTCCCCAAAGGAAAACATCATGTGAAATGGCTCACTTTGAATTTGGAAAATAAAGAATGGCGAAGGGGAACTGAGACCATGATTTTTTTTCCCTCTGAGCCATAGCTATTGTGCTTGGAACTTAGGTTATGGGCATATTAATACTATGTCTAATCTCCTGATTGAGCTTGAGCCTGCTACATAAAAGTAGGGATCACATCTGTTTTATTTACCAGTGTTCATTATAATGATTTCCGTACTATCTGGCACAAGATATGGGCTTTCCCTCCAAAGAAGCTTTTTATTGAGGTATAATTTACATAATAACAAAATATGTACGTTTTGAGAGTACATTTTGATGGATTTGACAAATTCATACATCTGTGTGGCTACCACCCCAGTCAAGGTATAAATGTTTCACCACTCCAGAAAGTACCTTCATGCCTCTTTCCAGTCAACACTCCCCCACCCCCAATCCAAGCAGCAACTCTCCTGATTTCTTTCAGTCTTGAGTTAATTTTGTCTGTAGTAACAACAATGTAGTGTGTATTCCTGCACACACTATTACTGCATAATAGCATGTTCCTTTTTATCTTAAATAGTACTGCAATGTATGAATGTGCCACAAGTTTTTAATCAATTCATTTGTTGGTGAACCTTTGGTATATCTCTAGTTTAGTTTGGGATTATAATGAACACATCTACTAAAAACACTCTTGGGGCGCTTGTGGCTCAGTTGGTTAAGCGACTGCCTTTGGCTCAGGTCATGATCCTGGAGTTCTGGGATCGAGTCCTGCATCATGCTCCCGGCTCCCTGAGGAGTCTGCTTCTCCCTCTGACCTTTTCCCCTCTCCATGCTCTCTCTCACTCTTCTCAAATAAAGAAATAAAATCATAAAAAAAAAAACAAAAAACCTCTTGTACAGTTTTTTTAAAAAATTATTTATTTATTTTAGAGGGGAAGAGAGTACATGTGGGTGCCTACCAGGGCAGGAGGAAGAGCAGGGGGGGGCGGAGACAGAGGGGGAAGAAGTCTTAAGCAGACTTGCACTGAGCACAGAGTCAGGGGGATCCGTCTCAGGACGCAGACGCCCTCACCCTGAGATCAGGACCTGAGCCAAAACCAACAGCTGGAGGATTACCTGACTGAGCCACCCAGACACCCCGCTCCTACAAATCTTGTTTTGAAAATATGTTTCATTTCTCTGGAGTAAATATTGAGGCATGAAATTGCTAGATAATTTGGTAGTTATATATTCTACTTTGTAACACACTTCCAAGCATTTTCCTGAAATGGCTGATAATTCTATGCTATCAGTAATGTATGAATGAGAGATGTAGTGATGCTACACTCTCACCAAGAGCTGTATTTTAAATCTTTTAAATTTTAGCCATTCTTTAGGACAAAAATGTTGATCTCATCATGGTTTTAATATACATTTTCCATTGACTGATGATATTGAGCAACTTTTATGTATTTATTGTTTATTCATGTATCTTTCTTTGTGACGTGACTATTAAGGTTTGTCCATTTAAAAAACTGGATTGTTTGATTTTTTGTAATTCAGTTACAAGAGTTCTTTATATATTTTAGATAAATTCCTTTGCCAGAGAGCTACATTGTACATACTTTTTCCTACTTTGAAACTGGATTTTCGGTTTTACTAGCAGTATTATTTTATGATGAGTAAACATCTTAAATTTTGATAAAATCCAACTTATCTTTTTCTTTAATGGTTTGAATTGTGTTCTCTTCAAGAAGGCTTTGCCTGTTCCAAGCTTGTTAAAGATATTCTATGTATTTTCTTAAAAATCTTCAGTTTTACTTTTTATGTTTATATATATATATGATCTATGTCAAATTAATTTTGTACATGGTGTGAGATAGGATCCAAACCTATTAAAAGTAGGCTGAAAAGTAGGCAGGGAAATCCTCAAAGAAATATGAGGACATAACTTATTCTGTAAGTCCTAAGAATAATGATATGGGTGACTATTTTTTTATGCTGTCTGTCTTTATAGAAGAACTTTCAGAAAACTCTTGTTAAAGTTGCAGCTTGCTCTCTGGACTGCTGTTGCACACAGGGAATTGAGGAGCAAAAGGAGAACACAACCTTCTCCCTATCATCCAGACTTACACACATTTGGGGAACAGCATCTTGAAGGAGGACTGTAGTCCCTCAGCTGTTAAAGACAAGGAATGATGGTTCTTGTCATATCTTAAGAAAAGGCTGAGACACATGAGCCTCAGTAGCTTCTGTTCTTAAGTACAAGGGGAAAGCCTCTTTAAGGACCGTCGGACTATCTAGAAGACAGTGTAGAGATGAATACAGTATTGCCTTTAGACTGCGGGCACTCCAAGTTATGACAGCTTGAATAGTAGGGGAATGTGACCTTGTATTTTTGCTCTCTGGCCAATGAGACCTGAATAGTGCTGTTCTATGCCTCTATTAAGAGATGCATGGAGAGTTAAATACATGGCTTCCTACCTGACTGAAATGAAGTCTACCTCCATTTAATATTGATGTTTGAAGATAATGCAATGAAGAGAATTCCTGGCATTTTAAATAAGAGTACGTTGATGATGAGTAGCATGCAAAATCTAACTGGAAAACCTCTACCACAAGAAGTGCCTGGTTTCTTCCGTAAGTAACTTTCAAGGAAGAAAAACAGATAGTGAAGGAGCGTGCGGGTAAAAATAGATGACAGCCACCAACTACTGAAAATGTACGGCCTTATGAGGACCCTATTTCACACAAACTGTAAATACATGACAACCGAAAAGCTTAAACGTTGTTTAGAAATTTGACAGCAGTAAGAAATTACTACTTATTTAGGGGGCATAGTAATGATAATATCATTGAATTGGTGGTTGTTGAAGATCAGTAACGTGTACATGATAGTTCATTGTACTCTTAACTGTGTGTTTTTAAAATTTTCCGTAGTAGGGACACCTGGGTGGATCAGGTCATGATTCCAGGGTTCTGGGATGGAGCCCCCTGTAGGGCTCCCTGCTCAGTGGGGAGTATGCTCCTCCCTCTGCCCTTCCCCCCACCTATTCTCATTCTCTCTCTCTCTAATAAATAAATGATTTTTTTAAATTTCCACAATAAAAAGTAAAAAAAAAAGTAAATTGATACATGAAATATCTTTTCATCTGACAAAAATAGGATAAAAGTTTGATAAAATATGAAGATCAGGGCTTAGACTGCATCTTGTGATTCCTATTAAAGTTTACTATAAATAATGTGAGAATTCATTTTTATGTTTAGGACTATTACTATTAGTAATGACCAGTCAGAGCCATGGCCAATTTTTTAATGAAATTTCCTGATTTCTTTAAAAGGAAATTTGTATGTTACCAAATGTGGTGTAGAAACCTCAAACCTATTAAGATTTTACACTCACTGGGAAAAAAAAAAACCATTTTACACTCACTGAAGTGCTTTTCTCAAATTATTTTCTTAGGTAACTCACCTTGACTTTTGATCTCAATTTCTACACAGAAAGAGAAAAAAAATTAGGCTTGCTTGTAATACAGTTACCGGGCCAAACATGGTCGAACATTCCTATGTTTAAATTGAGAAACATTCTAACTGGTGTAAGGTGATATCCCAATGTAGTTTTAATTTGAATCTCCCTGAGGGCTAGTGATGATGAACCTTTTTTCATGTGTCTGATAGCCATTTGTATGTCTTCATTGGAGAAGTGTCTGTTCATATCTTCTGCCCATTTTTTGATATGTCTGTTTGGTGTGTGTTGAGTTTGAGGAGTTCTTTATAGATCCTGGATATCAACCTTTTGTCTGTACTGTCATTTGCAAATATCTTCTCCCATTTCCGTGGGTTGCCTCTTTGTTTTCTTGACTGTTTCCTTTGCTGAGCAGAAGCTTTTGATTTTGATGAAGTCCCAAAAGTTCATCTTCGCTTTTGTTTCCTTTGCCTTTAGAGACAGATCTTGAAAGAATTTGCTGTGGCTGATATCGAAGAGATTACTACCTATATTCTCCTCTAGGAGTCTGATGGATTCCTGTCTCACGTTGAGTCTTTTATCCATTTCCAGGTTTATCTTTGTGTACGGTGTAAGAGAATAGTCAAGTTTCATTCTTCTACATATAGCTGTCCAGTTTCCCAGCACCATTTATTGAAGAGACTGTCTTTTCTCCACTGTATGTTTTTTCCTGTTTTGTCGAAGATTATTTGACCATAGAGTTGAGGGTCCATATCTGGGCTCTCTACTCTGTTCCATCAGCTTACACCAGTTAGAATGGCCAAAATTAGCAAGACAGGAAACAACATGTGTTGGAGGGATGTGGAAAAAGTGGAACCCTCTTACACTGTTGGTGGGAATGCAAGTTGGTGCAGCCTCTTTGGAGAACAGTGTGGAGATTCCTTAAGAAATTAAAAATAGAACTTCCCTATGACCCTGCCATTGCACTCCTGGGTATTTACCCCAAAGATACAGATGTCGTGAAAAGAAGGGCCATCTGTACCACAATGTTTATAGCAGCAATGGCCACGGTCGCCAAACTGTGGAAAGAACCAAGATGCCCTTCAACGGACAAATGGATAAGGAAGATGTGGTCCATATACACTATGGAGTATTATGCCTCCATCAGAAAGGATGAATACCCAACTTTTGTAGCAACATGGACGGGACTGGAAGAGATTATGCTGAGTGAAGTAAGTCAAGCAGAGAGAGTCAATGATCATATGGTTTCACTTACTTGTGGAGCATAAGTGATATCATGGAGGACATGGGGAGATGGAGAGGAGAAGGGAGTTGAGGGAAATTGGAAGGGGAGGTGAACCATGAGAGACTATGGACTTTGAAAAACAGTCTGAGGGGTTTGAAGTGGTGGGGAGGTGGGAGGTTGGGGTACCAGGTGGTGGGTATTATAGAGGGCACGGATTGCATGGAGCACTGGGTGTGGTGAAAAAAATAATGATACTGTTATGCTGAAAATAAATAAATTAAAATAAATAAATAGAGAAACAAAGATGTTCCTCAGTTTAACATAGGAAATCTGGGGCGGAGGTCCTCATGAGCAGATGTTAGACTTCTGGCAGTTCTTGGTGTGCTCAGCCCTCCAAAGTTTGATACCGGCCTCTCGCTGCAGCCCTTGGTCCCAACTACATGCCCATATCAATTTTACCACACTGGCTAAAATGACTGGTCAGTTCAGGGTGTAATGAAAGATAAGGGAAACTATATAACCAACTACTATTAAAAATTATTAGCTAACATAGATTGAGTGCTCATAGTGTAACTGATGGACAGTTTTATTTTTTAAACTTTATTTCTCACCATAAGTCAACTATGTAGGTATAATTCTTAAAATTTTACAGAGGAAGCTGAGACTCAAAAAATTTTACACAGATTTTCTATGATCATATTGCTGGTAAGTGTTGATCTTCAATTTGAATACAGAGATCATTTGCTTAATATTTGTGAAGAATTTGCCATTGTCAAGGGTACTACCTTTTTATTTTTTTTAGAAGTTGAAAAATAGCTCAATTTTATATCCTACAGTAGAATTTCAAAAAGATTCTCAAGTTAGAAAGAAATAATAAGGACCTGTGATGCTCGGGAGACCTTTAAGTATCTGATCCAAGCCAAGGGACAGGACTAATGAAGACACGGAGATTCGGCTGTTTGGAGGGCAAGGGTAGGACAGACCATGCGGTGATTCTATCTTTGCCGATCAGGTAAATGGATCTCTGGCCTCAGAGAACACGTAACAGGAAAAGAGAAAATCTTCAAAGAGCATGATTGAATTAGAAAAGTGAGAGGTTTATACCATGAGTAAATTAGTTGATTTTTTTGGGTATTGAATGGATTGAAAAATTGATTGTCATCCTCATTCCACCGTGCATCTAGTCAGTTCCAGACTAGCTCAAAACTCTCCGTCCTCTCTCTGATCTGTGGGACTGGACATACTGCACCCTTGGAACATACGTTGTCTACCCTCTGATTCCTTGACTAATTCATTAGTTGCTCTCTTCCTCCCTGCCTTACCCTTGGTATTTCTTTCTAGTATCTATGCTAAAAGGTTTTGAAAGAATTCATCAACAAGTAGGCTGTGTGTCTACTACAAAAAAAGAGAGGTCTGACAGGTGGTTCACATGTTCAGAGAACCAATCAGCCAAAGAACAAACCAATAAATTGTGGTACCAGAGACTTCCACTGATAAGCCAGAATGATTTCATGTGGCTCCCCTTCCCCATTCTAATCTTTCCAAAGAAAATTCTGATTCTGATATTGGCTATAAACAGACCAGTTTCAAACTGAGTAGTTTTCACTTCTTAATATATGTTAATAAATTAAAAAATATATTTTTATTGTAAAATTACATAAAATTTATTATTTCTAAGTGTACAGTTTGATGTTATTAAGTACATTCATATGGTGCAACTATCACCACTATCCCTCTCCAAAACCTTCAAATCATCCCGAACTGAAACTCTATATCCCTGAAACAGTAACTCCCCATTATCCTGTCTCATCAGCCTCTGCTATTTTTTTTTCCTTTTAGAGAACGAGAGTGGGAGTGGAGAGGAGTAGGTGGAGGGGGAATGAGAGAGAGAGAGAATCTTAAGTTGGCTCCTGGCTCAGTGCAGAGTCCAATGGGGCTGGACCCCAGGACCCTGAGGTTGTGACCTGAGCTGAAATCAAGAGCCAGATACTCAACGGACTGAACCACCCAGGGGCCCTCCTAGTATTCTTTATTCTACTCTCTGTCTATGACTGTGACTGTTCTGGGTTTCTCATATAAGTAAAATTACAAATCTATCCTATTGTGTTTTCACAAAAGGATATGCTTATTTCATGAGCATAAAGTTTCATTCATGTAGAAAATAGCAGAATTGTTCATACATGTTCTAACTGCACCAGGATTTCCCATCTGGCTCATCTGGAAATGTAACCATTGCTGAGAAGATACTTTTATGAATCAAAGGATTAATAAGATAAACAATATTTCTGGTTTTAAATAGCTATATTTACTAGGTTATTTAACCACATTTCAAAAATCTTTCTTATAATAAGTTTCTGAAAAACTACATAGTCAATTATTTAATTGCCTAAACTCTCTGGAGGAGGCAGGTTCTGAATGCCCATCTTTATAAAAGTGGTCATAGGTCTCTGAAACTAGGATATTTTTCATCATAAATGTTATTGTGATTTAGAGGCTATAACCTTAAACTTGTTCCTTTTTGTCAACTTCAGGAAAAGATTCTTGGCATGATGTGATACCATTCCGACATCGAAGTTAAAAACAGATTATCTCTTTTATTAAAGCAAAGGGAGTAAGACTGAAATGATTTAAGTTTTGCTTGCTTTTAAAATATCTATCACCAGAATATTTGATTATGTGCCTAAAATCTGACAGTCTACCATGAAAAAACCATAATTTAATTAATATATTTATTTTTTAATATAGCATGCACATAAAATCATCAAGACTATCCATTTTATCTATTACTATTTTTGTATTTTCCTGACATGTAAGTTATAAGAAATATATTTTAATTGGTCATTTGAATTGATGCATGAAGTTCTGTCATATTGCACTTTGCACATTTTTTCACATAACCATCTTATTCACTAGATCCATTCAACTGATTTTACCAAGCACCTATACAATGTCACTTTTCTGTTCTAGAAAATTAAAAATACAATTGTAAAGAAGACAGAAATGGACTCTGTCTCACAGAAATTTATTAACTACTGGGGAAAATAGAAAAACAATAGGCAGTTATTACATAGAGTGAGACATATGTTATGATAAGTGCAGAGGGCTAGCTAGCAAGTGCATAGAAGAGTGTACAATAAACACATGGTAGACTCTAAGAAGAATATATGCCTGAGAGGAAGACCATGCCAGCCTTGCTTTGTGGTGAGCCAAAGGAGTGCCTATGATCAAGCCAAGGTAGTCTTCAGAAAGTTGCTACCAATCTCATTAATGGAAAAATGAACCATCAATGGCCCAAAGTTCTTTTTCTTGACTGAATGATGGTTGCTGTAATGAGATTTGAGCCTGAAGAGTTAAGACAGCAATACCAGGCAGCCACAAAAAGCTACTTAGATCAGGCACGGTACTTTTAAGTGTATACATAAAACTATTTGAAAAATGTACTCCAAGGAGACTTGTATGACAGTTATGCTAAAATCACTTGAAATTTGGTGAGTATTCACTAAAGATGACCACTTTAGCTGTAGAATCTAAATCTTCTAACTTAATAGAAGCCACCTATTGAAGGAAGAAGCTGCCACTGAGGATATTAAACATGACGATGTTGACTTTGTTGCTTGCTACTGTGGAGAGAGCCATAGTCCTAGGACACAACCTCTCTGAATGAAGCCTTAAAGCAAATGCACACGTGCACTGATCACTTGCATCAACAGTTCCTTGTTCTACAGCCAAAGGACAGTCAGTCTTTTCCTAGGAGAATAGAAACCTTTTATTCTAACTCCTTAGTCACTGTATATTTCTTCCAGACACATGTAGGTCAGATCAGTGGACTAGCAGGTAGACATTCCCATTAAGGCAACAGTCAGGTCCTTTTAGCTTTGTTTTGTTTTTCAGGTCCCCTTAGTTCTTGAGATGTTTTTGGGTGTGAATGTTTTTGGGTGTGAAGCCATTATCTCTTCAATTTTTAAATTATTCCTGATTCAATAAGATTATTAAGAAGTTCTACAGTTACATATTGCTTATGCATTTTCACGTCATCACCCTTTTCCCGAATAGGTAAAGATTTTTCCAAAAATGGTTTTAAACGGTTGTAGGACTGATTGATTTCTCTTTTCTGTCATCACTTTACTTTTTCTAAAATCCCATTAGTAGAAAAATGTCATTGGAATCTGTTCTAAATAGAAGAAATATTTCCTCTTCAGGTTATTAACATCTGTGATCATTCAAATTTCAGTTTTAGCTGAACCAACTGGTTAATTTAGGGCAATTAATAGAAATAAATGGGACTGGATTTTTTGAAAATCCTTTATCCATATATAATTATGGATATATATGTAGGTATATGTCCAAGGAGAGAAAGTGAGAGAGAAATATGATATTGTTCTTAAAAAATCATTTTATAAATATAATAACTTAAATACTTGTTATGTATTAGAACTATGGGTTAATTTATTTGATAAGGTATTAATGTTTGCATATAATTAGGAGGACCACTTCTTTTACCAGCTCAATGGTGTATTGTTGATGTAATTTATCCATTATTATACACTATGCATCATTTAAAATGTTCATATTTATTGCAGCATGGTTTCCAGTCACACTGTATCATAAGAATAAATCTATTGGCACAGGTTAAGAAGGGTTTTATCATTATAGTGCTCTTTCTGAGCACAGAGGGGATAAATTAATCAATTTATGACTTATTTTATTAAATCAGGGGTCAGGCAAACTATAACCCATGGTTTAGCCTGTTTTTTGTAAATAAAGCTTTATTGGAATACAGCCACACTCATTTACTTAAATATTGTCTATTGCTGCTTTCATGCTACAGTGGTAAATTTGAGTAATTCCAACAGAGACTATATTGCCCAAAAAGCCAAAATATTTACCCTCTGGGTCTTTACAAAACCATATTTGTTGACCCTGTATTAAATGCTGATGTTAGTCTTGTAAAAGATCTATTTCTTTGATTTACCTTTTGAAATTTTTTAAAATAATGTTATGTTAGTCACCATACAGTAGATTATTAGTTTTTGATGTAGTGTTCTATGCTTCATGGTTTGCATATAACACCCAGTGCTTAATACAATGCGTGCCCTCCTTAATACCCATCACCAGGCTCACCCATCCTCACCAGACTCCTTTCCAAATCCCTCAGTTTGTTTCCCAGAGTCCGTAGTCTCTCATGGTTTGTCTCCCAGTCCTATTCCCCCCCTTCATTTTTCCCTTCCTTCTCCTAATGTCCTCCATGTGATTCCTTATGCTCCACAAATAAGTGAAACAATATGATAATTGACTTTCTCTGCATGACTTATTTCATTTAGCACAATCTCCTCCAGTCCCATCCATGTTGATCCAAAAGTTGGGTATTCATCCTTTCTGATGGCTGAGTAATACTCCAATGTATGTATGGACCACATCTTCTTTGTCCATTCATCAGTTGAAGGGCATCTCAGCTCTTTCCACAGTTTGGCTATGATGGACGTTGCAGTTATGAATATTGGGGTGCATCTGCCCATTCTTTCCATTACAAATGTATCTTTGGGGTAAATACCTAGTAGTACAATTGCTGGGTCATAGGGTGGCTCTATTTTTAATTTTTTGAGGAATCTCCACACTGTTTTCCAAAGTGACTGCCCCAACTCACATTCCCACCAACAATGTAGGAGGGTTCCCTTTTCTCCAACTACTTGTTTCTTGCCTTGTCAATTTTGGCCATTCTAACTGGTATAAAGTGGTATTGCAGTGTGGTTTTGATTTGAATTTCCCTGATGGCTAGTAATGATGAATATTTTTTCATGTATGTGTCTGTTGGCCATTTGTATATCTTCTTTGGAAAAGTGTCTGTTCATGTCTTCTGCCCATTTTTTGAATTGACTATCTTTTTGGGGGGGGTGTTGAGTTTGGGAAGTTCTTTATAGATCTTTATATATATCAGCCCTTTATCTGTAGGGTCATTTGCAAACATCTTCTTCCATTCTGTGGGTTGCCTCTTAGTTTTGTAGACTATTTCCTTTGCTCTGCAGAAGATTTTTATCTTGGTGGAGAGACAAAAGTTCTTTTTTGCTTTTGTTTCCCTTGCCTTTGGAGACATGTCTTGAAAGGTTTCAATGTGAGACAGGAATACTTTTGAAATTTCTTTAGACATTTATAACTTTGACATAAAACACATGTTGATAGACATGTGCCAGTAAGATGCTGCTGATTAATTGCATTACTAGGTATTTACCCAAAGAATACAAACAATGATCTGAAGGGATATCTGCACCACAGTGTTTATTAGCTGAAATGTCCATAATAGCCAAACTCTGGAAAGATCCCAGTTGTTCCACTGACAGATTAATGGATAAAGAAGTGGTATATGTGGTGTGTGTGTGTGCGTGTGTGTGTGTATGTATATATATACATATATATATGAATATTACTCAGCCATCAAAAAATGAGGTCTTACTATTTGTAACAACATGGATGGAACTAGAGACTATTATGCTAAGCAAAATAAATCAACTAGAGAAAGACAAATATAATGATTTTACTCATAAATTGAATTTAAGAAACAAAACGGGATCACAGAGGAAGGGAGGGAGAAATAAAATAAGATAAAATCAGAGGAGACAAATCATAAGAGACTCTTAACTATGGGAAACAAATGAAGAGTTGCTGGAGGGGATGTGGGTGGGGGGATGGGTTAACTGGGGGATGGTCATTAAGGAGAGCACATAATGTAATGAACACTGGCTGTTATATAAAACTGATGAATCACCGAACTCGACTTCTGAAACTAATAATACACTATATGTTAATTAACTGAATTTAAGTGAAATAAAATCATAAAAAAATAAAATACTTCTATATTCATCAAAGAAGATAGTAGTTGAAAGATGCTTCCAACACAGCATTGTGTCATTGAGGTTAGTTGGCATAGGGCACTTTTCTTACAATGACAGCCATACTTTTGAAAATACATCTATCTTCATGAGAGAAGATGTTAATGAAGAAGTGGATTCTACAAAATTCTGTTTCTTGACTTATATGGATAGCATGTTCCTTGTGCTTTCACACATGAATTGGAAAATGCCTGTATCTTCATCAAAGACGTTGTTAGTTGAAACATGCTTTCTACACAGTGTAATATCATTGATTGTAGTTAGTATAGGACACTCTCCTTAAAATCCCTGTCATACAGTTGAAAAAAAAGTATCTTCATTAAAAAAAAAGTTTGTAAAAAATGTGGCTTATTATTTTGATGTTCAACCACTAAGTTTATCAAAAGACTTGCTAAAAATTCCTGAAGTTCACATCTTCTGCTCTCTCATCATTCTAAGAATAGTCGTCATAGTTTAATTTGGAAGTGATGTATCTGTGGACTATCATAAGCCAATAGCAACTTGATTTTGTTTTTAAAATGTTTTTAACTCAAATACATTTGATTTTTTTTATTTTTGAGATGGTTTTAATTTGAATGTAGTTGATATGCAATATTATATTAGCTTTGGGTATAAAACAGTGATTGACAAGTTTGTGCATTATGCTATGTTCACCACAATATACTACCTGTCCTATTACATTGTTATTACAATATCACTGACTGTATTACTTATCCTGTGTCTCTTATTCCTGTGATTACTCATTCCATAACTGGAGGCCTGTATCTCCCTCTCCCTTTCACCCATTTTGCCCAAGCCCTTACCTGCCCTCCCTTCTGGCAATCATCAGGCAAAACATTATTGTTCTCTGTGCCAACAGCAATTTGAATGTTACATTCATTCACAATTTTACTTGAAAAAATTATTGACAATTTAAAAAAATATTTGGAGACCATGTAATTTAGTATTTAAGAACTTTAAATTAGATAAACTTGTACTCTAATCTATCCTGATGAAATGTATACTTTAAATGCAAACTAGCTCATATGTGACTTTAAATAAAGAATGATTCAGTATAAAAAGAAATTCCACTGGTTCAAATGTTATACCATTTTTTGGTATAGCTTTGCAGAACATACAGCTTCTTACGAAAACACATTGTTTTGTAGCAGAAATTATAACGTGTTGGAATGTTATAAGAATTAAGTGAAACCATGCACATTAAACACTTGTTATAATGCCTAATGTTCTTAAGGGTGGGGAGAGGGTGAAGGTGTTCAAGCCACTTGGGATAATTTTAAATAGGAAAATATTGGAAACCACGTAACTTCCCATCAATCTATAAATAGATAAAATATGATACATCTGTACAAAATTGTATTTAAAGTAATAAGCCAGATATATGTCAGCATAAACACATCTCAAAATCATAATATTTACAGAAAAAATCAAACTTTAAAGATCTATACATTATATTAGAGTTATAGAAAGGTATAAATGCAAATATATGCTTTTATGAAATATATATGCAATTAAAATATAAAAATGTGGTCAGAAAGATATAAACAAATTTCAGATAGTGATTATCTCTGTGGGGACAAGGAGAATGATATAAAATGGATTCCAAAATTATCTATAATGTTTTGTCTATTCAGGAAAAGTTTGGGAAATTTCCAATTCCAGGTAAGACAGAGTAAGTACACTTTCCCCCCTCACTGAACTCTGCTTTCAAATCCGGAAAGAATGCATTAAGTGACTTATATACAGATCTTTCTTGACTTACAGTGGGTATATATCCTTATAAACTTATCCTAAGTTGAAAATATAGTTAAGTTGGAAATGCATTTAATGTATCCACTCCACCAAACATCGTAGCTTAAATGTGCCGAGAACACTCACATTAGTCTACAGTTGGGCAGAAATCATCTAACACAAAGTCCGTTTTATAATGAAGTGCTGAATACCTCATGAAGTTTATTGAATACTGTACTGAAAATGGAAAACAGAATGCTTGTCTGGGTACAGAATGGTTGTAAGTGTACTGGCTGTTTCCTGTCATGATTGCGCAGCTGACTGGAGAGCTGCTGCCTCACATGAGGGGAGCTGCTGCCTCACCTGACCACATCATGCACATATCACGAGCCTGGGAAAAAATAAAAATTCAGATCTCCAAGTGTGGTTTCTACTGAATGTGTATCACTTTCGCACCACTATAAAACCAAAAAAATCATACAGTCACACCTTTGTAAGTTGAGAACCATCTGTACTTTGAAAAGTAAATTACGAAAGCGGGGTCTGGATGGCTCAGTCTCAAGCATCGGCCTTCATCTCAGGTCCTGATCATATAGGGTCCCGGGATCAAGCCCTGTGTGGGGTTCCCTGCTCCATGGGGAATCTGCTTCTCCCTCTTTCTCTGCTCATTCTCTGTCTCTCAAATTAATAAAACAGTAAAAAAAAAAAAAAAAAAAAAAAAAAAAAAAGAAATTACAGTTGACAGATTGGGGAAGATCAAAATCTGGCAGCTAGTTCACCTTTTTCCCCCTTTAGTTCTCCTTAACTGGAGAACATAATCTATTGTGGTGTACATTAATACCTTTAATGTTACAACTCAGTAGCAATATTCTTTTTCATCTTTTTAAATAATTCTTTAAATTTTTAAATTAACATATAATGTATTATTAGCCCCAGGGGTACAGGTCTGTGAATCGCCAGGTTTACACACTTCACAGTACTCACCATAGCACATACCTTTCCCAGTGTCCATAACCCCACCACCCTCTCCCTACCCACCTCCCCCAGGCAACCCCCAGTTTGTTTTGTGAGATTAAGAGTCTCTGATGGTTTGTCTCCCTCCTGATCACATCTTGTTTCATTTATTCTTTTCCTAACCCCAAACCCCCACATTTCATCTCAACTTCCTCATATCAGGGAGATCATAGGATAATTGCCTTTCTCTGATTGACTTATTTCGCTAAGCATAATACCCTCTAGTTCCATCTGTGTTGTCACAAATGGCAAGATTTCATTTCTTTTGATGGCTGCATAGTATTCCATTGTATATATACCACATCTTCTTGATCCATTCATCTGTTGATGGACATCTAGGTTCTTGCCATAGTTTGGCTATTGTGGACCTTGCTGCTATAAATATTCGGGTGCATGTGCCCCTTCAGATCACTATGTTTGTATCTTTAGGGTAAATACCCAGTAGTGTGATTGCTGGGTCATAGGGTAGCTCTATTTTCAACATTTTGAGGAACCTCCATGCTGTTTTCCAGAGGGATTGCACCAGCTTGTATTCCCACCAACAGTGTAGGAGGGTTCCCCTTTCTCCGCATCCTCGCCATCATCCATCATTTCCTGACTTGCTCATTTTAGCCATTCTGACTGGTGTGAGGTTATATCTCATCGTGGTTTTGGTTTGTATTTCCCTGATGCCTAGTGACGTGGAACACTTTTTCATGTGTCTGTTGGCCATCTGGATGTCTTCTTTGCAGAAATGTCTGTTCATGTCCTCTGCCCATTTCTCGATTGGATTATTTGTTCTTTGGGTGTTGAGTTTGCTAAGTTCTTTATAGATTTTGGACACTAGCCCTTTATCTGATATGTCGTTTGCAAATATCTTCTCCCATTCTGTCAGTTGTCTTTTGGTTTTGTTAACTGTTTCCTTTGCTGTGCAGAAGCTTTTGATCTTGATGAAATCCCAATAGTTCATTTTTGTCCTTGCTTTCCTTGCCTTTGGCGTTGTTCCTAGGAAAAAGTTGCTGCTCCTGAGACCGAAGAGGTTGCTGCCTGTGTTCTCCTCAATGATTCTGATGGATTCCTTTCTCACATTGACGTCCTTCATCTATTTTGAGTCTATTTTCATGTGTGGTATAAGGAAATGGTCCAGTTTCATTTTTCTCCATGTGATTGTCCAAGTTTCCCAACACCATTTGTTGAAGAGGCTATCTTTTTTCCATTGGACAGTATTTACTGCTTTGTTGAAGATTAGTTAACCATAGAGTTGAGGGTATATTTCTGAGCTCTCTATTCTGTTCCATTGATCTATGTGTCTGTTTTTATATCAGTACCATACCGTCTTGATGATGACAGCTTTGTAATAGAGCTTGAAGTCTGGAATTGTGATGCCACCAACTTTGCCTTTCTTTTTTCAATATTCCTTTGGCTATTCGAGGCTCCATATAAATTTTAGGATTCTTTGTTCCATTTCTTTGAAAAAAATAGATGGGACTTTGCTAGGGATTGCATTAAACGTGTAAATTGCTTTAGGTAGCATAGACATTTTCACAGTATTTGTTCTTCCAATCCATGAGCATGGAGTATTTTTCCATTTCTTTGTGTCTACCTCAATTTATTTCATGAGTACTTTATAGTTTTCTGAGTATAGATTCTTTGCCTCTTTGGTTAGGTTTATTCCTAGGTATCATATAGTTTTGGGTGCAATTGTAAATGGGATTGACTCATTAATTTCTCTTTCTTCTGTCTTGTTGGTTTATAGAAATGCAACTGTGCATTGATTTTATATCCCGACAATTTACTGAATTCCTATACAAGTTCTAGCAGATTTGGAGCGGAGTCTTTTGGGTTTTCCACATATAGTATTATATCATCTTCAAAGAGTGAGAGTTTGACTTCTCCTTTGCCTATTTGGATGCCTTTAATTTCTTTTTGTTATTTGATTGCTGAGGTTAGGACTTCCAGTACAATGTTGAATAGCGGTGGTGATAATGGACATGCCTGCCATGTTCCTGACCTTAGTGGAAAAGCTCTCAGTTTTTCTCCATTGAGAATGAGATTCGCTGTGGGTTTTTGATAGATGGCTTTGATGATATTGAGGTATGTGCCCTCTATCCCTACAGTTTGAAGAGTTTTGATCAGGTAAGGATGCTTTACCTTGTCAAATGCTTTTTCAGCATCTTTTGAGAGTTTCATATGGTTCTTGTTCTTTTTTTTATTAATGTATTGTATCACATTGATTGATTTGTGGATGTTGAACCAACCTTGCAGCCCTGGAATAAATCCCACTTGGTCGTGGTGACTAATCCTTTTAATGTACTGTTGGATCCTATTGGCTAGTATTTTGGTGAGAATTTTTGCATCTGTGTTCATCAAGGATATTGGTCTGTGATTCTCTTTTTTGATGCGATCTTTGTCTGGTTTTAGGATCGAGGTAGTGCTGGCCTCGTGAGTTTGGAAGTGTTCCTTCCATTTCTATTTTTTGGAACAGTTTCAGGAGAATAAGATTAATTATTTAAATGTTTGGTAGAATTACCCTGGGAGGCCATCTGATTCTGGGCTCTTGTTTGTTGGGAGAATTTTGATAGCTGCTTTAATCTCCTTACTAATTTTGGGTCTGTTCAGGTTTTCTGTTTCTTCCTGGTTCAGTTGTGGTAGTTTATATGTCTCTAGGAATGCATCCATTTCTTCCAGATTGTCAAATTTTCTAGCATATAGCTGCTCATAATATGTTCTTATAATTGTTTGTATATCTTTGGTGTTGGCTGTGATCTCTCCTCTTTCATTCATGATTTTATTTGGGTCCTTTCTCTTTTCTTTTGGATAAGGGGTTTATTGACCTTATTAACCCTTTCAAAGAACCAGCTCCTAGTTTCATTGATTTGTTCTATTGTTCTTTTGGTTTCTATTTATTTCATTGATTTCTGCTCTGGTCCTTATTTTTTCTCTTCCCCTGCTGGGTTTAGGCTTTCTTTGTTGTTCTTTCTCCAGCTCCTTTAGGTGTAAGGTTAGGTTGTGTATTTTGAGACCTTTCTTGTTTCTTGAGAAAGGCTTGTATCACTATATATTTTCCTCTCAGGCAGTAGCAACATTCTTTCCCTGTTGTATAACTTGTGGGTTTTTTGGCAAATCTTAAACAACTGGCTCTGAATTGTTATAGTTGTTGTAGTTGTTGTAGTGAGCAACTGAGCCAGGTTAAAAAAAAAAAAAGAAAAATAAGAACAACCTAACTTTTTGTTTGGAAGACCATAAAGACCATAAACTGAAAGGTACTCAGGAGATCATGGCAAGAAAGGAATTTGAGAAAGTGATCTTAAAAAATTGTATGCACATTCCTGAGTTCACCCTTGAGATATGAATGCACAGATCTGATCCTGAGCATACAGAAGATTTTAAGAACTAAAAAATCACACCATGAACTGGGCTCCATGCTGCCTATTGGGTGGTGCACATGGAAGAAATACTAATAGCACAGTGAAGATTTTGAAAATTGAACTGACACGACTTATTAAACACAAAATGTGGTTGGAACTTAACTGGATCAGTTGTCTACTAAAACAAAATTTTAACATTCTCCATAGATTTAAGTAAGACCTGGATTCTCATAACATAATATTCAAGATGTCCAGGATGTAATCCAAAATTACGCAACATACAAAGAGCCAGGGAAATCTCAACTTGCGTGGGAAAGAGACACCAATGCCAAGATGACACAGATGTGGAATTATGTGACAAAGACTTTATTGCAGCTCTCTTTTTAAAAGATGTATTTATTTATTTGTTAGCGAAAGGGAGAGAGAGTACAAGCAGGCAGAGTGGCAGACAGAGGCAGAGAGAGAAGCAGGTTCCCCACTGAGCAAGGAGCCTGATGCAGGACTCAATCCCAGGATCCTGGGATCATGATCTGAACCAATGGCAGTAGCTTAACCAACTGAGCTCCCCAGGCATCCCTATAGCAGCTATTTAAAAATGCTAAATCATGACAGCTCTTGAAACTAATAGAAATTAAAGAGTTTCAGTGAAGAAATGTAAGAGTTAAAGGACACTAGATGGAAATTTTCAAATTTTAGAAAGAAACTACAATAATTGAAAAGCTTACTGAATGAGCTCAATTGCAGAGATGACAGGGGAGAGAGTCAGTCAGCTCGATAGAGCAATAGAAATTACCAATATAATGGAGAGAAAAATACTGGAAAAAAAAGAACAGAGGCTCAGTGAGTTGTGGAACAATAACCGAAGGTCAAGTGTTCGTGTCCTCATCATCTCAGAGGGAAAGCAGGAAAAGCATGGCACTGAAAAATATTTGAAGAAATAATAGATGAAAACTTCCCAAATGTAGTAAAACTCAGTGAATACTAAATAAGCTAAATACAATGAAATCTATTCCAAGAATGAAATATCTAAATGACAAAACAACTTGAAAGCAGCCAGGGAAAAATGCTGCTTTACCTATAGGGAAACAAAGATTTGGTTGACATCATATTTCTCATCAGAAACCATGAAGGGGAAAAAAAAAAAAGTTGAATATTATAGTACAAGTGCTTTAAAAACTGCAAAGCCAGAACCAAGAAATTGTCACCTCAGAATTTGTTGAAAATAAACTTCTGAAATGAGTTTAAAGTAAAGATATTCTCAGAGGAAGGAAAATTAAGAGAATTTGTTGACAGCAGATTTGCTCTGAAAGAATTTACTTTCCATTTGCGCTAAGCAGTTAATATTCATTGGCAGCAGCATGTCTGGTGGAACAAACAATATTGTCCTACTCAAAACAAGAGAGTTTCAAGAGAATTAGGAGTTGTGTTAAAAGTAATCAGCCAGTAGATTTGGTGAGGAAAGACATGTTGATGTAAAAGAACTTCATGAATAGGGGGCCTTGAGGACATTTTATTCCAAGAGAAAGGACAAAAATCCAAGTCACCTGAAATGATAACATGGTTCTAGAAAAATAGAACTTGCAATTAGAGCAGACACTGAAATAACATGCCCAAACCCACTGATGGAGACGAGCTTGCATGTCAACATTAGATGGGTTATTAGATATTCAAATGATGTCTGAGGTATTTCAGGCACAAAGGGCAGTAATTGTCACAGTGGAAGACTAGAATAGGCACTTAAGCAGTTTCTGAGTCACCAAGTATGTGACAATATATAACTGGAGAATATAATCTACTGTAGCATACTTTAATAGCTTTAGTGCCATAACTCAGTGCTAACCATTCTTTCCTATTGTTCAATTTGTGGGTATTTCATAAATCTTAAATAAAACTAGAGTGTTTTACATGTGATATGCATGTGCCCTGTTGTAGGACTCCATTCATTGGGAATCCTCATCTGTCAAACTACGAAAACTGAGAAAAGATTTTCGCTGTGGAATCCTGAAATAACAGAGGCATCCATGGCCTGTACTATATACTAGGATCCCTATACTAACCTATACAAACATACCAACTTATGACCATACAGTAACTTATACTCCTATAATACATGGTATGTGGAAGAAGGTAGATTTTTATAGAAGGAATGAAATAATTATATAAAAGTTATTCCTGATTTTTATGGCAGCCAAGTATTTACAATATTACATGATACTGTTCTATAGTATAATATAGGAATCATAGATAATATTATAGAAACAACAAACTTATTATATATTACCAATGATCAAATATATTGTGAGATTGAATTAAAGACTCTACAGAACAATTTTCCTATGGAGGTGAATTGGCTTGAAGAAGATTTAAGCTTGATTAATAACAGATTGATGATTATATTTTTGAATCTTCAGTATATATATACTATGAAGTACAGACAGCTATAGATGAGGAAGGCCAAGAAAACTCCATAAAGTTAGTAAAATGTTTACAAATTTTGTTCTGGTAGCATTGGATGGCTCAGCTGACTGTTTATAACCACACCAACCCTCCACTGATTATTATGAATGCTTAGAATCTGTATGTACTTTATGATTGTTTGTAAGATGTTTGATATGTGATGTTATAAGGTATGTATTACTATCAAACCAAGGGTGGTTGTTTTTTCATAAAAAGGCCTTGATCACGGGTTAGGAGGGGGGACTACACTGTGAGAGCTAATTCCAACAGCTTGGAATTATCCTGAGTTTTTCTACTGAAATATGAATCACAGCTCTGCCTGCCTGGGGTCCTGACCCCAGGCTGAGGCACTAAATATCCTGATTTATAATACTGCTTTGTAAACATGGGTTTGAGAGGAATTGTACCGGTTTGTCAGCATGATTTACTGATAACGTTGAAACTGATGATTTGCATCTGGTCTCCGTGAGCTCCGTAGGCTCTGCTGTTATATAGGAACATACCTACATAAGCAGCATTGGATATGGACCCCAAGTTGAAACACCCTTTTTCCTTCCCTGGTTTGGAGGCATCTCGTGCATATGTCAGTGATTCCTGATCTGATAGTGAAGAAGTATCTGGCCTGGCCTTTAAAGAGGAAGGACAATTGAAGCCCCCACCTGGCCCGCCTTGGACACCTTGCTCAAAGACATCCTTTGGCTTGTGATGCATATCCATTCTCTAAGCTATTGTTTTATTGTACTGTTTTCTTGTAGATTTGTAAGCATTGCCATTTTGGACCTGTAAATCTTCTTTAGAAATCAACCCTTCTGTAACTGCCCCTGTCAGAATTCCAATGATGGTATTGGCCATATGCTATACACTTGAAGGTCAAGTAATGTTCTAATATGAACATACCTAAGATCTGAGAGAGGCTTCTACAAAGACTTTATAAGGTGTAGCAGAAGAATAATTTCCCAAGTTCATGTCCAACTTAATACAAAAATTATCTGTAACTATAAAGGAGTAAGGACAAAAATGTTATAGGGAAAGAAAAAAATAACTCATTTATTGCGGATATTTTTGCATTTATTCAGAGACATTTCTCATACTAGAATGTTTAATGGTATGGTCTTAAATTGATGTTTCATTTAAGCTTTGGCTGCGTATTGTGGTCATTCAGATTCACTATTCAGGTTTCCTACAACAAGAAGCTGCCAGGGGGGCACAACTCACTGGGACTTGAGCCACTACCTCCATGAATCCAAGGCCAAGCAATCCCCAGACTCCTTCCATGGCTGAGCGTGGGAGGGTATTAGTGACAAGCCATTTCTGCCCCATGCAGGATGCCTCTAATGTCCATGGAACATAACACAATTTGGTCAAATTTGGGGCCACAATTTAGCAAGAGTAGGATGAAAAAGTTAATACATAGTATAGTACTGTTTTCTGGTCTCAATCTGATAACATCAGATTAGTAGCAGACCTACAAAAGTCCAGAAAATAATGAAAACATTCTATCAAAATGGTAAAAAATATCTAAAATTTAATAATTAAAAAATGATACATTATGATCTACGAGATCAGCTAAAGTAACTTAATACGAAAGACTGAAGTTTGTATCCCCCCAAATCACAGCAAAATAATTGCATTAGAAACAAGGAAGAATGAAAACAATGCCACGACTGAAAATAAATTCAGCTGAAGAACATTTAAAAAAACAAAAAACAAACAAACAAACAAAGACAGCACAAAGAGAAGTAATAAGCATAAAGTGAGAAATCAGGAGCAAAGAATACAAATAATAAACACATTCAAGTTATTTGAAAAAACAAAACAATAAATAAATCTAATAAAACAAATCTGAAAAGAGACTCAAAAAAGTAAAAATGGCATCCTCGTGCAAGCGATTTCCATGTTCCTTCTACTCTGAAAATTAATCCTTCTGCTCCTTCAGAGTATCTAGAAATGGCTACGAGCTGACTGCTTGAGCCTTGGGCAGTGGGAGAGTTCTGAAAGACAGAGCCAGCCAAAGGCTTGAGCCAAGACTACAACAGATGCTAAAGCATGTCCCTCTACTCCTAAGAACTGGGGAGAGGCTGAATGGTGGAGTGAGGCCTCCTACCTCTCAGACCACAAAATAGGAGAACCCGCACTGCAGGAGGTAACAATTCCAGAAAAAAATTCCAGCAACAGCTCCTCCTACCTCACTCCCCAGCCCCAGAACAAAAGCAAAACCAGGTTCCATAAAATTCAGGTACAGCAGAAAGAAGGGCTCTCGAGAACTTTTTTAAAGCAGTATTTTTGGGGGCACCTGGGGGGCTCAGGGGGTTAAAGCCCCTGCCTTCGGCTCAGGTCATGATCTCAGGGTCCTGGGATGGAGCCCCGCGTCGGGCTCTCTGCTCATCAGGGAGCTTGCTTCCTCCTCTCTCCCTGCCTGCCTCTCTGTCTACTGTGATCTCTGTCAAATGAATAAATAAAATCTTAAAAAAAAAAAACAAAAACACAATTCTTTCAAGATCTGTTCTTTAAAAAAAAAGGAAAAAAAAGCAGAATTTTTGAAGCAAATTATCCTGTCGATGATTAAAGTGTGATTAAAGTTGAGATCCAAAATAGCAGTAGTCCAATGCAGAGAAAACTTATGAGCAAAACACCTGACTAGAACAGAGGGGCCTGACTGGCTCGGTCATTGGACCATGACTCTTCATCTCATGGTTGTAAATTCAAGCTCCACATTGGGCATAGAGATTACTTAAAAAAAAATCTGAATAAAATAATAAGCAGAAAAATAAAGTAATTAAAGAGTATAAAATAAAACAATAATAAATAAACAAAAATGTAAATAGGACTCCATGAATAGAAATGGAAACAGTTGTAGAAGGAACAATAACTAAAACTTAATAGAAGAAAATTTGATTCAACGGCAGAACAAGTATCTATTATTTTCCGTGATAAAAGTCACCCATTTAGGGTTAAGTGGTATTAAAAGTTTCATTATAAAGAAGAATAAAAATAAATCAGAACAGTTCCTTAACTGCAGCCCTGGCTTTTACAATGAGATTCTTTAAGAAATGGTGATGACTGGGGAAGAATTAGACTCAACCAAAGCCAAGTTTGCGTTTATCTGCCAGACAAGAGAAAGACATTGGAGAACACAAAAATATTTAGTGTATGTATTATGCATACATATAAATCATGTGATCATGTGAAACAAAGTACATAAGGATTAATTCTAATTCAACAACAAGTGAGTCAAAACCTTCTTATCACCATGGGGGAAAGAATGAGCTCAAGAAACGTGTGTTAGATGATGAATGGTATACAGATGCACACAGTTGCAGCTGAGCGTTCCGGGTTGCGAATGTGTAATGTAAGGCCAGAGAAGCATCCCTGAAATGGAGAGCACATGCTGCAAAGAATACTATCGTCCTAGTCCAGGAAGAACATAGATAAAAGAGGATGAAGTAAAACAATATTCTGAGCTTCATCTTATTAAGATGTAGCAAGTGGGAAGTTATGGAATAAGAGTTTGTTAGTGTTGGAAACTGGTATTTTTTTTTCAGATAATAATACAAAAAATATGCTTTGGTGCTAGGAAAAATATGCCTATGGTGCTAGGAAAAAGAAAGGGAGAGAACCAATAAATGTATAATGACCTAATTAAATAGCATTTAAATAAGACAAAGAAAATGAAATAAGTAGCAATTAGATAAATCAGCAAAATTAAGGAAAAGGAAAACAAGAACATAAGAAAGAACAACAGGAAATAATGGTTGATAGAATAGAATATGTATGCATTAGTCATTATGCTGTATACAAATGAACTGAATTTACCAATTAAAGACAGTTTGACTTGGGGCACCTGAGTGGCTCAGTGGGTTAAGCCTCTGCCTTCGGCTCAGGTCATGATCCCAGGGTCCTGGGATCGAGCCCCACATCGGGCTCTCTGCTCAGCGGGGAGCCTGCTTCCTCCTCTCTCTCTGCCTCTCTGCCTACTTGTGATCTCTCTCTGTCAAATAAATTTTTAAAAATCTTTAAAAAATTAAAAATAAAAATAAAAGACAGACTGACTCAAAAAACAAAACTCACATATTTATTTCTGAGAAAAAAAAATTAAGTAATAAAGGGATGGCCAAAGAGATGAGATACACACAAGCAAAGGTAAATCAGCAGTGACTGTATTAATATGAGAAAGAGTATAACTTGTCTATAAGGCAATGAATAAAGACAGAGATGGACATAATATCATTATGAAGGATGCATTTTATGAAAAACATAATAATCTAGAATACAGAAAAAAACTGCAGGTAAAGATAAGCATTAATACATTTAGGAATAAAAGGATAAATGTATAAGATAATTATGTTGAGAGAATTTTGTTACAGCTTTTGATACTTATACATGACCAGTACACAAATATAAACAAGAAAATTTAATTAAATTATTTTAAAACTTGGCTTCATAATTTTATAAGATCTCTAAATCTCTAGACATTATGGATTTTTTTCATTTTTCTACTGGTTGACCAAAAATTGATCATATATGGCTATATGAACGTATTTTATGAAGAGTTTTATTAGATAATTTCTCTGATCATATTAACATAAAATCAGAAATAAATAAAACATTATTGAAATAGTAACTACCTGAAAATAATAATTTTCCAAAGTAGTCTGTAGATAAAAAAGGAAATTTCAAAATCATAAATGATCTAGTGAACAATAAAGAAATAAAATATTTTGTATCAAAGCCCAGTAAAGAAACTCACTTGTATTAGAAACACACACACACATGCAAATCCAAAGAAAACTAGAAAGAAGCAGTTAATAAAGTTAAAAGTAGAAATTAATGAAATAAAAGACAAAATCAAGAATAAAGATTAAGTTCCTCCAATAGTTTGTTCTTTGAGGAAGCCAACAAAGTAGACGAACCTGTTAGAAATTTGAAGGAAAGCAAGAATAAATGAGGAAAAGTACATAGCCAAAGAATTTGAAATTATTAAAAGGATTTTAAGACATTACAACATGTAAATCTATGGGGAAATTTTGAAAATCATGAATTGTTTGCTAGCAAGATACAAGCTAATAAAGAATTGAAAATCTTGAATGAACCAATTACTGCTGACAAGAAGAGAAGATTTCTTAATCTACCATTGGAGATAGAAAGAGGACCAGGTGGTCCTACTCACTTTTAAGGAATAGGGAATTGCAATATTATGCCATGTAAAACCCCAGAAAAATCTGAAACTCTCCCTAATCCATTTATAATCTTAATATGTCTTATATGTTACCTTATATACCTTCTGCATACATGTATTTTATGTAAGATACACACACACACACACACACACACATCTTATATGTATATCTTATGGCTATATTAATCAGCTAAAAAAGTATTTGATAAAATTAGCAGCTACTCTTAAATAAAGTGGAAACAATATGAAACAAATAATTTAAATAGAAGTTATCCTACACAACCTACAAGCAATGGTATTCTAATTGGCAAAATATTAAACCATTTAAATAACAATTAAAACTGCAAAGAAACTCAACGTAGAGTTTATCTTTCATATTTATTTTGAAGATTCTAGTGAATTCACTAAGAAATATGGTAAGTACAGACTTTGGGAACGAAGGGCATAAACTGTTTTTTATTTTTCTGATGACATATTTCATAACCAGAAAGAGTACAAGCTTCTAGTTAAAAACAAAGAGAAATTAGGGGCATCTGGGTGGCTCAGTCAGTTAAGTGTCCAACTCTTAGTTTTGGCTCAGGTCATAATTCTACAGGTCCTGAGACTGAACTCTGTGCTCAGTGGAGAATGGGCTTAAAGAGTTTCTCCCGTTGCCCCTTCCCACTGTGTATGTGGGCTCTTCTCTCTTTCTAAATAAATAAATAAATAAATAAATCTATCTTTAAAAAATAAAGATAAATTAAAATAATTTGGTGTGTAACTGCACATAAAATAAATATAAAAAATATGTGTATATATATCAAACACTTATACTTATGAATGAATTTAAAAATAAGGGCAGGACACATAAAAATCATAAAATCTAATTTAATTTAATCATAAAGTGAGATTTGAGAAAATGGCAAGACATAAAATAGGCTGTCCAAGTAAAATACCATCCATGTTTTTGCATATTTAATATCATAAAATACCAATTCTCCCATAATTAATTACTTTTCAAACTTAATGCAATTCCAAATAAAGTTCACCATTCATAATATATAAAATGTCGAGATATAACATAGATATAAAGTCACTTAATATATTACATATATACCCATACATAAAAAGAATTGGTTAAAATGATCTTAGGCACATTTGAAAGTGTGTGAATATGCCTGAGAATATATAAAAATATTTAGGGTAGAAGGGATTTGCTTTTATCAATAAATTAATTGTAATGTGTCAAAGAAAATCAGAGCCAGACAGTTGAGAGGTAATACTAGATTTATTCAAGAACTGTTGCAATAGGAGGAAAGAGATCTCAGCATAGAACTAGGTTTCAGAGAAGCCTGGAGCCCTCGGAGTGCCCAGGCCCTGCAGTGACCTCTCCGTGGTAGGAAGGCCATGCCTGCCTTCCGGAAAACTGTCTTAGCCCAAACAGCCCTGTGATCCCAGAGATGGATGCACTGTCCCTTGGCTATGTTTAGCAGCACTGCTGGACTGCGCAGATTAGCATATTGTATCTCTCCCATAAACAGATCCTCCTAGTTGCAGTAAGACCCCTTGTCACACATCACGTGCTGGAGACACAGAGATAAGGATTTGTGATTATCCTGAAGGACCAACAAAGGCAGGACAAGGAAGGGTGAAGGTCTTGGTCTCCGAGCATCGAACCTTTCACAGCAACGTCTGGAGTAATCGTTCACCCACAGGTCCAGGAATCGCTGGCCATTTCCAGCATCCAAATACAACAAAGAAGTGGGGATTTATAGCCCAGGATCAGGGTCAGGGGTTGTGGTCAGTGAATAATTACTAAGAGGAAAGACATCAAGAGTAAGGTGACTCTTCCTAAACAAACTTAAAGACCAGAGAGACCCTTACTGAAGGCTGGCAGGCTGACCAGATACCAAATGTGGAATGAAGAATTTAAACAGGTACCAGTGGCAGGGCAGGGGATGGGGGGTGTCTCACTACACTGACTTAGCAGGATTCTTGCTAAAACTGGGCTATGTAGGCCCCAAAAGGATGGGGGCCAAGGTGAGACCTAGTCCAGAAGAGAGCACAGAGGGGCCTGTCTAACGTTTGCTCAAATGAAAACACCATTTTGGCACTGGCATGGAAAAAACAAACAATGAAACCAAAACTGATGCTCGTATATATTTGAATTTAACATATGACAAAGGTGGTGTTTTAGTCCATGGAAAAATAATTATTTAGTAAGTAATATTACTATACTGACTATCTGGGATATAATGAAATTAAATTTATGCCTTAAATACAAAAATCAGTGTAAAACTAAAGCTACAGAAATGCTCCAAGGAAATGTTACAATAGGCGCAATTTAGGGATGAGGAAGATCTTAACGAATGAAAACAAGAAACCACAACTATAAAAAAGTTTTAGATGCCTTTAATTAAAAGGTAGAAGTCACCATTATGAGTCAGTAAACAAATAATGAATTTGGAAAAGTATATTTGGAATGAAAATAATAGAATGTTAATATCTATAATAAATAAGAAATTCTTACTAAGTTATAAGAAACTCTTACTAAACCAAAGAGAAGTGGCAATTGTAGAAGAGAAAATCCAAGTGTCCCACAAATGAGATGTTAAAATTCACTAGCAGGAAAGGAGAATGTAAAATTCAATGAGATATTACTTAAGCCCATTAATCTGACAGTAATTAAAAAGACATGTTGTCAGCATGGAGGCAGGAAAAGAGCTACTATCACATATTTCTTGTGGAAGTATAGACTATTACTACTTTTTGGGTGAAAGAATTCTTATAACATCTATTAAAATCACCTTAACTCAGTTATTCCACTCTTTACGAATCTTTCCCATAGAACATGATAACATAAACTTAAGGATAATATAGATATTTATTGACACCTTGTGCACAGAGGGGAAAAAAACTGAAAACAAAGTCAAAGTCTACTGAGAAAGGATAGGTAACAAATTAAGCTATAACTCTCTTAATTTTACACAGCAATTTTATAAAGTGATTTAAAGTTATGCAAGTTAACTTGAAGTAATGTTACATGGTAGTTTTAAGTAAGAAAAGTAAAAAGATTTTAAGACAGCATTTTAGAAAATGGTCAAAAATACCCCTAATTAGAGTGATGGGTGGAGTGAAGGTATCTGATTCTAACTTTTTGTGTGTGTACACACACAGCTGAGTATTTGTGTATACCTATATGGACAGAGAAAATTACACCTATATGTTAGATTGTTAATTTGTGTTATTTGTGCTTATGGGATGTGTGTGGGAAGGGAGGGTCAGGAAAAGCTGCTCTGGGTGAAAGGGAGTACAGGACAGAGGAGAAGGGCAACCGGAGCCAACTGACGAAATAAGAAGATTGTACCGGGGCGCCTGGAGGGCTCCGTGGGTTAAAGCCTCTGCCTTCGGCTCAGGTCATAATCCCAGGGTCCTGGGATCGAGCCCCGCATCGGGCTCTCTGCTCAGCAGGGAGCCTGCTTCCTCCTCTCTCTCTGCCTGCCTCTCTGCCTACTCGTGATCTCTGTCAAATAAATAAGTAAAATCTTAATAAAAATAAGATAGTATTCCAGAAATTCACATGTATTATATCACTCCCTTCATTCATATAAAGTTCAATATGTGTAAAATTATAATTTTTTTTATTAAATATAAATAGCAAAGTTAATTTTTTTTTTAATTAGGAAATAGGCAATAGGAAAGAAGAACCTGGGAAAGCTTTGAGAAAGGGACTGGAATTTTCTTGCTGGTTTGGTCGACCATCTTAGAGTACAGTTTTCCCCTTATCAGCCTTAGTCAGTCAAAAACCTTAGAGAGAAAGATGGTCCCTCAGGAAAAGGGAATTCTGCTTTTAAGCTGCTTCTCACACGATTTTACTCTGGGTCTCCAGACTGACAGCCTGCCCTGAAGGTTTTGGTTTCCAGCCTCCAAAACCTCGAGAGCCAATGCTTTAAGAGTAAATCTCTCGCTATTACACACACATCATATTGGTTCTGTTTCTGCTGAGAACCCTGAGTAATACAGTGTGTTTAAATGGGAGGTAATTTGGGGGGAGGCATTGAGAATAATTTTATTCCCATTCTCAACCCCACTCCTGTTCCTAATGTTTCCTACTATAACTACAAATTAAAAATTTTAGATTTTTTTTTTCTGTTGGCAAAAGTATGAGATCATAGTGTCCCCAATTCAAGATGTTATTTTGGGGACATTTTGGGCCCAGTTCTCAAGGTGTCTGCTCTGACATCAAGTCTAACTTCTGGTCTTAGATGGATGGTTCATCTGAGTGTTTTTCCAGAAGGAAACATTCAAGGTCTGGCATGAATATTCAGACCTATTTGGGGAAGAGAGCAGGAATGATGGATTTCTTAAGTTGTTGTTGTTGTTTTTCAAATTTTGTTTTCATTTTTGTATTTTCTGATTTCATACCCAACAAGCTTCCAATTATTTCACCACTCTGCTTAGTCTTACGAGGAATCTAAAAATATTCCCAGTTACAAAAGTAATTACGTTTTTGTTTACCTGAGACAATAAAATGAAGCGATTTGTATGAGAAAATGAAGTGGGGAATTGAGTGTTCTTTGAGTTAGATCTGTTTTCTTGTTTTGTTTTGTTTGTTTTAACCTTGAAGTCTTCCGAATGCAAGCTTTGGGCCCTTTGATCAATCACGTGGGAAGTACCTCTGCTCCCCTCTTCCTTTTGCTGTCCTCTGAAGCGGGATTTACAGTCACTGCTTGCGCTGTCTTACTTTGGCCTACTGAAACGCAGTACGGGGTGGCTTATAAACAACAGAAATCTGTGTGTCACGGTTTGGGAACCTGGAAGTTTGAGCATGGTTGAGTGGGGAAGCTTGCTTCCTGGCTCACTGATGATTGCCTCTGTGCCAGGACCTCACACGGCCAAGGGGGCAAGGGAGTTCTCTGATGCCCCTTTCATAAGGGCACTCCTGCCGTTCCTGAGGGGTCTAGCCTTATCACACAGTCACTCCTCAAAGGCCCACTTTCTGACAGGAGACTAGGATTTCAACATATGAATTTTATTGGGGCACAGATATTCATTCGATGACACACACTCTCTTTTGATCACTGTGAAGAGTTTACAAATCACTCTACTTCATCCCACCCACTTCTTTTAAGGACGGGACCTCGTAAGCTGAGAATCTTCTGGCTGGTGGAAAGAGGAAGAACATAAGTGAAGATGATGTGCACCATGTTTCCAACTTTGCCTCCTGCAGTTTGTATCACGAAAAGAAAAGGAACACTCGGGGCGCCTGGGGGGCTCCGTGGGTGAAGCCTCTGCCTTCGGCTCGGGTCATGATCTCAGGGTCCTGGGATCGAGCCCCGCATCGGGCTCTCTGCTCAGCAGGGAGCCTGCTTCCTCCTCTCTCTCTGCCTCTCTGCCTGCTTGTGATCTCTCTCTGTCAAATAAATAAATAAAATCTTTAAAAAAAAAAAAAGAATACTCTTCAGATGGACATGTTGTGGGGGTTTCTATCATTTCCTGAAACCTGACACAAACAATGTTTAAGGTTTCAGATAAAACATTTTTTTTTTTTTTAATAATCTCTCAGTCTAGCATTGAAGACAGCAATTACTTCAACATCCTAAGATATCAAATATTCACTACAGGATTGATCTTTGCCATATAAACATTAGAGACTCCCAAGGCCAGATCTCAGAGAGGCTTTGTCCCCTTCTCTTCTCCATCCTTAGGATGGGAATGTTTCCCTCTCTCTCCTCACCCTGCTGTCACACAGCTGCAGTGTCTGGCAAAAGAGAGCTCTCAGTGTGCAAAGTCCTTCCTGGAGCCCTTACATCAGTGGGGGTCAGTAAGCGATGGGAACCTTGGAGCTGGGAGGGGCAGTGAGGAGAGCCAGGAAGACAAGTGTGCAGAGAGCTGGGGTGTGAGGTACCTTCCCAGGGTCCCGGACCACCTGGGGGTACTGTTCACCGAGCATCTGGGTCTCTGAGGAGGAGGTTTAGAAATCTACATTTTATGCAGGTGTTAAGAAATACTTCTCTTGGTTTCAGGTAGGACAGAACTCAGTGTGAGCTGTTTGTACAAATCGCTGCTGACTGCCCTTCTGCAGACTGACTCCCTGAAGTCAAAGTCAAACAAAGTATTTTCCATTTGTGTGCATAATAAGCTACAAAGGCCTGTGTGTGTGTGTGTGTGTGTGTACACGAAAAACCCTCTCTTGTATGGTATGTGGAGTGTAGGAAGATACCTTCTGGTTAGGTAACAAGTGAAACTTGATGCCTCCAAAACCAAGAGACATTACATATTTCCAATACTCTTTGTTAGTTTTATTCTTTCTGATGCTATAGTGTAACCTTATTTCCCTCACTTAAATGCTTCTGGGCGTGCTCGAGGTTGGAGGAGGCAGTTCCATAAATTATTTCCATTTTATGTTTCCCAATCTTCATGCTAATGATGACTTTTATTTTTGCAAATAAAATTATTTACTTTATTTTTTTAAATTAAATTAATTTCTTTATTTTCAGCATAACAGTATTCATTGTTTTTGCACCACACCCAGTGCTCCATGCAATCCGTGCCCTCTCTAATACCCACCACCTGGTACCCCGACCTCCCATCCCCGCCTCTTCAAACCCCTCAGATTGTTTTTCAGAGTCCACAGTCTCTCATGGTTCACCTCCCCTTCCAATTTCCCCCAACTCCCTTCTCCTCTCTAACTCCCCATGTCCTCCATGCTATTTGTTATGCTCCACAAATAAGTGAAACCATATGATAATTGACTCTCTCTGCTTGACTTATTTCACTCAGCTTAATCTCTTCCAGTCCCGTTCACGTTGCTACAAAAGTTGGGTATTCGTCCTTTCTGATGGAGGCATAATATGATTTACTTTAAAATATTTTTAAAAGTTTCTTTTAAAGATTTCATTTATTTATTTATTTGAGAGAGAGAGAGTGCCAGTGGAGGAGGAGGAGAGGGAAAGGGAGCGGAAGATAATCTCCAGGCAGATTCTGTGCTCAGCACAAAACCCGATGTGGGGCTCCATCCCAGGACCCTGAAATCAAGACCTGAGCTGAAACCAAGTTGGACACTCAACTGACAGAGTCACCCAGGCACCCCAAAATACTGTTTTAAATTTTTCTTTAACTTACTTTATTTTATTTTTTTTTCCAGTGTTCCAAAATTCATTGTTTATGCACCACACCAGTGCTCCATGCAATATGTGCCCTCCTTAATACCCACCACCAGACTCACCCAAATTACTTTTAGCATGACTGATACAATTTCTGTGTAATAGCCAAAAAATTCTCCACAGAACCTTCGAAAACATTTTCAGAAGCATATGCCAATTTTTAAATAATATTTTGCCTTTAGTAAAATTGTAGTTACTTACTGTGGATCATGAAAAAAATCTGAAAAGTATAATGAGTTAAAATCATCTGTAAATTAAACCACCGATAGACTTTTAATACGCAGTTTTACTTATATATGTAAGCACATACACTACCCGCACATACACCTGTATTTACCAAATATATATAGTGGGGTTATAATCTACCCTAAAAAAAATAGTGATCCTTTTAAATTACCAGGTCGTGAACATTTTTATATGCCATTTAAAATTGTCCTAAAATATTATTTTTAGCAACTGAATAACAGGCCATCATATTTTTAAACAACATCGCTACTTAAAGTTTAAGTTAGTGTTGATAGCATTGTAGCATTTTAAGAATGCAGTAGGTGTTCAGCTCAGAAAGCCTCTGTGAGACCCTCACCATTATCACGACTCAGTCTACCCATCGGTTTGAAGTGTTCCCAGGAACAGTGATTCCTGGAGGACAGAGGCCACAAAGGAGTTTTACATGTATAACAGAGTTTCTTGGTCTGGGCACTATTCATATTTTTGGCCTTTTGGCTAAATAAGCATTCACTGTGGGGGACTGTCTTGTGTGCTGTAGGATGTCCAGCAGCAGCCCTGGCCTCTGCTGCCCAGACGTTTGTCCACCAGCCAGTCCCTCCCAGGTGGGGAGGAAAACCAGGCTGCGCTGAGAACCACTGTTCCCAACAGCTGGTCCTTGGTTGTCTGTGCTTATAAACCCACACAGCTGTGAGTGACTTTATCGCTCAGGTGTGCCCTTCAGAAGTGAAAAAAAAAAAAAAAAAGTAAAACAAACAAAACAACAACAAAAGTGTTGGAGAACTGCTGTCAGTGAGGTTTGAGTCATGTTTATGAGCTCTGTTTGAGGGGCTCATTAGTCTCTGTCCATAGCTAGAGTCCGGCACATTCCACATCACGGTGAACAGCTTCCACAGGTCACTTCCAAAGGGGGCCTGAATGCAAAACGAGATTCGCGTCAGTCATCTTACCTGGAAATACAAGTCGGAGCGTGTGTTCCCCTTGGGGGTGCCGCTTTGTCTTCTCTGACAAACGTTGAGTCAATGATCTCTAATGCCTTAGACACATTTTCCCTTAATCTAGATTTCCATGACTTTTTCTTCTGTAGAAACGTTGGGTGCTTCACAGATTAATAAGACTAGGACAGAAGGTCGGATGCACAGGGGCTGTGTCTAGTCACGCGTGTTATGTGCGGCTCAGATCCTGCCTCATTGAAGGCCCCGGGGGTGTCCCCGGTCTGCGAGTTGGGCAACACCTGACTGCGGCCTGGGGCATTCGTCTACACTGTGCTCCCCTCCTTTGACAGCACCGGTCTCCGCGTTCTAAGAGTCAAAGACTCCGACTCTGTGACAGCGCCAGAGCGTGTAGACGGATCCAGTCCGAGATGCTCTTTCTCTTCTTAGCGTGTCGTTTTCTTCGACGTGTCTCATGGGGTGGTGCTGAGTTAGGGAAAAACAAAACACAAAATAACCAAACAACAACGAAAAACCTGTTTCCTGGATATGTTTCCTGGTGTCTCACAGCAGATTGCATCTCAGTAAGTGCCCGTGGGGACGTGGAAGCTCCGCCGGGAGCGCATCCGCATCCGCAGTCGGACAGCCCGGTGTGGACGCGGGCGGGGTGGACGTGGGCCTGCCGCGGCGGGTCAGGAAACGGAGCCGCTGGGAAAAGGGCGGGAGAGTCCGACAGCCGCGCCGACGGTTACTCTAACGGCCGGTACGTGAATAAAAACTGCAGTGTGACTAGAGGAATATTTTTTTGAAAAATTTTGGTGTTTTATCAAGTTTCTGTAAGAATCGTGAGATGGTAAAGAAAAGCTGGTGTTTGGTGTTGATTCCAGCCTCGACGCCGCGTTGTTCTGGCCGCGGCGCGGGCTCCGTCTGGGAATCCGGCTCCGGCCCACGTGCGGGTGCGGCCCCGACCGAGAGGCCGGCCGAGGGGGACGCGGGACCCCGCCCGGACCGTCGGGAGACAGAGGCCCGCGGACGTGTGGGCCCCACAGGCGAGTGTAGACACGGAGCCGTCGAGCGTGTTCTGCGATCTCGGAAGGGGAGAAAGCTGCGAAGAAATCGGTTTTAGGAAAAGACAAACTCAGATCATTAACCATTGTACGAGTTTCCTCGAGCAAAATCAGTTCGACCCGGGCAGCCAGACCCGGAATGGCGAGCGGCGCCCCGCTGGGGGAGCCAGCAGGGGGCGGTTCGCGAAGACAGCGGGGGGCAGAGCGGCAACTTTGTTTCCTTGGGTTTGACTTAAGGGCGTGTCTTCGCCTCTTTCGAGTTGCGTCGCCCTCGGGTTCGGATTTCGTACTCCTCCGGCCTGTGTAGGCCTGGGTTCTGGGTCGCTCACCTCGGCCTCCCTGGTACTAAAATCCGCTCAGTCCGTGAAGTCTCCTGGTCCAGCTAATTTAACTCACCAGGTGACTAAGTGAAAGGTTATTATTATTTTTTTTTAACCAGGACCTTGCATTGGATCTGATATGTGAAGCAAAATGGAAACATGAAAAAATTAAACATACAGAGGCAATGGTTTAATTTGATAATCTTATCGTTACTGGGAAAGGCTATTTGGGTTCATGTCTTTTAGTCACGGTAAGAATTGAACATGCACATGATTCTTCCTTTCACTTTTTAGTTTTTAAAAAGGGTTTCCTTATTTATTTGAGAGAGAGGCCATGGTCGCAGGCACATGTGCAAGCAGAGGGAGACGGAGGGAAGCGGAATTCCAGTGAACACGGAGCCTGAGGCCTGATTGGATCCCACAACCCTGAGCTGAAATCGAGAGTTGGATGTTTAACTGACCCGGAGCCACGCAGGAGTCTCTGATTCTGATTTTTACTTTTAACCAAATGAGAGATGGGGAAGATAAGTCTGAAGGGAGTCCAAAGCGGTGATCAAAGGTCAGCAAGAGAGATGGGAAGTGGAGTTGGGCATTTCCAAAGACGAATGCAAGGAGCCTAAAAAGTTAGATTACTTGATGATGTTTTTCTATTTCAGTAATATAGGTGGTATTGTTGGCCATAAATCTATAGTTCATTTGTGAATAATACAGTTGACTTATGAACAATATAAATATTTGTAAGACTTATAGTTTTTTCTGATTGAATGTCAGCATAATTCTCCATTTAGTTTTGTGATACCCGTGAAATCAGTTTATTGTATGAAGTCAAACTATGGCTTCTGATGAAAGGTCATGCTATAGTATAAAGAGTACCCGAATCTGGAATTACAGTTTTTAATCTTGATTGAACAACTGATACATGATCTGACTTTGGTGCCTTATTTCCCAATGGGTATGTACAGTACAGATAAAAATTCCAAGCATTTTTATGAAAAGAAAAATTTTTTTTAAGTTGATTAAGAAATGTGAGCCATACAGAAATATAATTATTATTATGAGTTATTTTATGCCAGTAAAAAAAAATAAGTAAGGAGTTACGAAAATCTGTTTTTTTCTATACACTATGTATTGTGGCAATTTGATACAGTGATTACAGAAACTATTTTTTCATAAGATTCCTCAGCTCCTGTTAAAAGGAAGATAACCCATTTGTTTTAAATTTTCTTTTTATTTCAGAGCAAAAACAGCTGAAACGTCCTGCAGCCAGAAATGATGTCACAGTTCTGAGAGTCACTCTGTACACTGTTTCAGATTAGAAATCATCATTTAATCAAAGATTAAGTCACAAGTCATTTTGTTAAACCATTTATAGATGAGGAGATGAAGTATGATAGAAGCTTTAATGATTTGTTATAGATCTCCCAGGTTTTCTTGGTTCCCAATACAGGTTTTTTTTCCCTATAAAATATAACTTGAATGTGTTCTAAATTCATTGTCCACCAAATTTAAGGATGTTTGGGCTCAGTGTTTGAAATAGCTGATGAAAGCACTCAAAATTTGGTTATAAACCATAGTCAACTTGAACATAGGGCCTTTTGGTAGAAATATTCTGACATTTCACTATTGCAACTTTCAGGCAGTTAAATCTCAATGGTCTGTCAACCTGGAACCATGCATGGTTTGAGTGAAAAGAACTCAAAATTGTGGTAGCATTTTATAGACAGCAGATTGACTGGACAGAAATCATAGTTGACAAGCTACATTTCAGAGTGTTATGTTTGTGTCACAAAGACCTAATTCTAATTTCATTTTTTACTTATTTTTTTTAAATTTTTATTTATTTATCTTACAGAGAGAGAGAGAGAGAGAGAGTGTGTGTGTATATGTGGGGGGTGGTCAGGGAAAGGGCCATAGGCGGGGAGAGAGAGAGAAAATCTTCAAGTAGACTCCTCACTGAGTGTGGAGCCCAGGGCGGGGCCCAATCCCAGGGACCTCCCAGGACCTGGAGATCATGATCTGAGCTGAAATCAAGAGTTGGAGGCTTAACCACTTGATGCCCCAAGACCTACTTCTAATTTTTTTTCAAGACTTTATTTATTTATTTATGAGAGAGAGAGAGAAAGAATGAGTGGGAGGGAGGGTTAGAGGAAGAGAGCAAAGCAGATTTCCTGCTGAGCAGGGAGCTCAACATGGGGCTCGATTCCAGGATCCCAGGATGGTGACCTGAGCCAGAGGCAGATGCCTCACTGAATCAGCCCCTCAGGTGCCTGCACCTGATTCTAATTTTCCATGTCATATTTAGAATGTGAAATCAAATCAAAGTGTTTGGAGATATATCATTGTGGGGGGATCTCTGTTCAGACATCAGTAATTGTATTAATCAGTTTAAGCACAAGATTCTAAATTTTCCATTGCTTAAAGACAATGGGTGAATGTTTCCACTAGGACATGAATATTTGAAAATTTAGCACTGTAGGGAAGAACAAGAATTAAAAGGGAAAAAAAAAATGAAAAGGGCATAGAAGAAGGAAGAAAGGACAGTGTGAAAGAAACAATGTAGCATCAAAGTAGCCATGTAGGAGACACTGGCAGGGTCCTTCTCTACCCTCTGTGCTTGATCAGAAAGTCATCCCCCAGCCATACAAGTGTTGAGGCTGACTCGGAAGAATTGTGCTTTTGCTGAGCTGATCCTCATCCGCTAATGTCTGTGAGGTTACACACCTCCCTATCCCTGGGGAAGCCAGTAACTGACCAATACAAGGTAAAAAATTCCCAGCCCTGGGGCACCTGGGTGTGAGTTTTGTACTATGAAGAATTCTTCGTTTGTATCCGTGTTATTGTGGTAGACAGAATACGATAGTCTGATTTTTGCCAGGAAATTGGCAAACGCCTCTGCCCTGGGCTCGCTCCTCCTTCCTCCCCCATCCCCAGGTGAATCTGCTGTGTTCTGGGCAGACGCCCCGGCACTCCGCATACCCCCTCCTGGCGGCCCCCTGTAGAACCAGTCTTCTCAAGCCCCCTAGACAGCAGCAGGGGGACTATTTTTGCCAAGCTGGTTCTCAGGTGCTCTGTGCTGCCCACCCCTGACCCCACAACCAGTTTGCCCACTTCCCTGGGGGCATTTGGTAATGTGTTTTCTCTGTTTTATAAAAGCCTTTGATTGTGTACGGAAATAGTTTCTGCAGTCACCTTTGGAAATAAATGGTCATTAATTTGTGTACCTAGCATTCTAGAATTTTAGTCTTAGGTGTTTCTGTGGTTGAAGATCCCAGAATAATAAAGGACCCCCTGACCTTCCACTCAGGTCACGATCTCAGAGTTCTGGGATTGAGCCCTGCATTGGGCTCTCTGCTCAGGGGGAGCCTGCTTCCTCCTCTCTCTGTCTCTCTCTCTCTGTGCCTGCCTCTTTGCCTACTTGTGATCTGTCAAATAAATAAATAAAATCTTAAAAAAAAATGCTTCCTCTTAAAAAAAAAAAATCCCAGCCCTTTTGCTTCTGGGTCAAACAACTCTTAGTGCAGTTCACACTTGGCACTAGCCTCTACCTGAATTCACAGGCTCGCTGGCCCGTTCTGCTTCTCTATCCTTCCCCCTGTCTCATACAGATTTTTCTAAAGAGAACTTCCCCAATAAATCATATATGCCTGAATTCAGACGCCACTTCTAGGGGGTTCTACCTAAGATAAGAAAGAAAAAGAAATAGAAAAAGAAAAGCAAAAAGCAAAAAACAAACCAACAAACAAAAAAGCAAAAAAAAAAAAAAAAAAAAAAAAAAGCCCAACCCTGCTGTCTAATCTTGTGAGATGTTTTTTAAACCATTAACATTAGGCAAATTGCAACACCTGATTTTTTCTTTCACTCCAATTCACTAGTGAACCTAGTCTTTTTCCAACCGTCTTTAAAATTTTTCATTAAAAACTTCATACAAGTACCCACTTGTGTCAAACATGCGGAGTTCAGGTCTATTGCCAAAAGCAGATCCCCATGAATTTCAGACAAAGGAGAAGGAGTAGGGAAAGAACAAACCTGATGTCCTTGTTGAAGCCTATTTATTTCATTTGTAGGGATTAGTGTTAGAATAAATAAAGGTTGTTTTTACTTTATCCAGTGCATATCAACAAATACAAAGAAACTTGTCATTTGAAAAGGTTAAAATAAATTTCACAGAATATTTACTTAGAGAAATGGTATCCATGTTGATTAATAAAGGGAAGTCGGAGAGTACATTTCTAATGTGAGAAAACCTTATCTGACATTCTAAGGACATTTACCAAGCTTAAACAGAGAAATAAGATCATGTTTTAAGGGTGGTGGGGGTGGGGGTGGTTATGGTGGAGTAGCTAGGAACATGACCTAATCTCTGGAATTTGTGAATAGGTTGTTAACCAGGCGAAGGGGAGTTTTCAGGCCAAGTTTGCCGATCAGTTAGTTCCCTGTAAAACTGGGAAAACACCTGACTTGCTATAGGTGGGCCCAACACAATTGTGAGTCCTTCACAGAAACTGTGGGAAGCCAAGGCAGACGGTGTGAGAGTGACAGTGGCACCACTCGAGGAGGCACTGAGTGTCCGGGACGCTGCTGGCTCTGAGAATGGAAGGGGCCAGGAGCTAAGTAGTTCTGGCAGCTTCTAGAATCTGGAAAATGCAAGAAAATGGATTTGCCCTTAGGACCCGAAGAAGGAACTGACCTACAGAATTTTAAGATAAGAATTTGTGTTACTTTAAGCCACCAGTTTGGTGTAAACTCTTACAGCAGTGATGGGAAACTAATGCAATATGTGTACTCATATAGTTTAAAATTAAATGCTATTAGACTCTGCGACCATAAAAATAGACCACAAGGTGACTTCCACAAATTAAAAGATATATATATTTCATATATCTATGAACTTAGTAAGTTTTCTTTGTACCGTGAACACCCTAGATGTCTGTTCTCTATGTCACGTTGCGTGTTATTCTCTACTTTTTCTCTCTTGTACAGAAATACTCAAGACACATCACACGCATGGCTAGTCTTATAACTAATTAACTAAGAAATTGGGATTGTGGACTTTATTACAGGGCAATTGGCCTAATAAACCCAACCCTTCCTTTCTCATATCTTTGAAATTTTCTATAGTATTGACAAGCATTTATGTTTCTAGTTCTTTGTTGTTGCTGTTGTTTCCTTTTATGTCATGGTTTAGAATGCCATACTGCATTTTGGTAGGCAGATCTACATATTCATAGGATTAGTTTACAAAAACTGAGAGTGTTGAATTTTTATTTTTTCAATTTTGTGCTTGCAGGCCAAGTATGTCATCAAAGGCAGCAAAGACAATCTCTGACCCTCACTTTAAACATTAATTTTACTATTTCTTTCTGCTATATTTGTATTTCAGCTACTGGTATATAAAACAAAGCAATTGACCTGTTTTTGTTGTTCTTTTTAATTCCTAAGCCCATTTTACTAAAAATTATGTTAGAAAGGAAAGGACACTTACAGAAAGTCTGCAAGCAAAGAAAAGCAAAGGGCCTGCATATTTGCTTCTGTGGTGATTACCCGGGAAACAGCTCTAATTATCAGCCTCTAGATAATACATGCCCCAGTTTGTTTTTTAAATTTACCACAGTATTCGTTATAAGACGTGCTGATACCTCAGTGGAAGCGGAGAGTGATGAACCAGAATATATGCCCCACTAGAGAGCTGTTAAACTGTTACAGTATCTCCCAAATGCAAATTTGATCCTCTCTGATCAGGGAAGTAAGCTCTGGTGTCCGTGCTCTACAACACGTGGCAGCACAGGTGCACTAAGGGTGTACACAGTATGTGAAATATACGTGGGCTGGAAACTGATTTTTACCTTTGCCACCATTTTTTTGCTTGTTTAGATTTCTTCTATCCCCTGGCAACTCCCCGGCCCTGGGTGAGATCCTTGATAGGACTCATATTTCCTATAATTATCTTTAGATAACCAGAAGTTCTGTGCAAATCACAAAGACTCATTTCCATGATTAAAATATTCAGTTCCACATAGTGTGCAAAATGGAAAACCTCATTGTGAGTTAAAGCCTTTCCCTCCCGCTGCCATGTGCATTCCAGCCGGAAGCTCACACCAGAGGCAGAGGTGGACGGCGTCTTCACCTCATGGCTATCTTCTCAGCATCGCAGCATCCGTCCCACTCCCTGGACTCTTGCTGGCTTGGCCAGGGCGGGAGTACCGGAAGGATGGGGGTAAGAGGCGGGTATCTCTTGTATGAGCTCAGGTAGTGCTGATGTTGGCATCCTTTGATCTTTGCTGTTGTTTTGAGTTGATTTTTTCCTGGGTGTCTCCTCGGGTGTTGACTCCAGTGTTCCTGAAGTCCTCTCCACATGGGCAGTGATTTTCCTTCTGTCCGGTTGCGATTCTCACACAACTTCTGCAGCTTGCGCCATACCTCCAGCATCTCAATGACACTGTCTTGACCCTCACAAAAAGCCCTCTTGGAGACAGTTCAAAACCACTTCAGGCATGGGAAGCTCTCTTTTCCATGTGGCTGGCCCATGCTTTGTTCTCGGGAACCTGCTATGGGGAATGGGCGGCTTCCCTGGTCAGCCCTCCCCTCTGCGGTCATGGGCTCTTTGACCAGCCTCCTGCCCCTTTACAGTCAGACTTGAATGGGAGACTGGGCTGCATGTCGCTGAACTGCAGGGGGCTCCGTCAAACTCAAGGAGTGGTTCCTTTGAAGTTTCCCTCTCCTGACGTGGAATGGGGGGCAAACTTACCCTGTGTGCCCCATGCCGCCTCCAGCTCACTAGCAATGTCTCCAAAGAAAGCCCCTTCCTGTTTCTCAGTGTAAAAGCTGCCTCTCTAAACCAACCCCCTTTAAAAGCCAGAGATGAGTGGAAGTCAAGAGTGAGTTGAAACTGGTTCACAGACAGCCCTCTTGCAGTCCTGCTAGTGCTTCACATGGGAATGTTGAAGCCGTCGGCACCTACTGTCCTGGATCTCAGTAGAAACTTGAGTCAGAAGCTGCCCCACTCAATATCCTATTACTATAATCAGACGTGTAGATCCTGCAAAGCACACAGCCATTGGCTACAGCTATAGAAAATGAGAATTATGTCCTGGAGGTGGTGCAGCTGGCAGAAGTAAGACGAAATACTGGAATACCAGAGCAATAGGGGGGTGTTTAATGCAGAATTCCAGTGTCAGAACTGGGCGTATAGTCAGAAGTTTAGAGCAAAAACTAGTTCTAAGTGGGCAAAGAGTACATCCAGGAGGGAAAAATCTGCAGGCTGGTATCCAGGCAGTTTGTGGCACACAATGCCCACTTGGCACACTGTGTGCACTGAGTATTAATGACATCTCTGTTGAGCACCTGAATGGTGCCGGCTCCTGGGCAGTGAGCCCGTGCTCTCGAGCGAGGTCTCTCTGAGCTGGGAAGGGAAGACAGGCGGTACGGCTGCTTTTTTGTCCTTACACTCTTCAACTCTTCTGCTGGCTCCTGTCACATTTACAAGGATCTCCAGGTTCAAGGGAGCATTGGCAGATAAAACTGATTAAATGGAGGTGAATTCTGACACTACAACTTAGATGTGATTTGCATAAGAATCTGGAAACAAAACGAGGGAGTTAGAATTATCAGGCAATACAAATTGCTAGTGCTTCTATTTGTATGAATAACTTAATGCTTTCCAAATTATTTTGTAATAATTGAATCAGAGTCACTTATGGTTTGTCTCCCTCCCAATCCCATCTTGTTTCATTTATTCTTCTTCTACCCACTTAAGCCTCCATGTTGTATCACCACTTCCTCATATCAGGGAGATCATATGATAGTTGTCTTTCTCTGCTTGACTTATTTCCCTAAGCATGATACGCTCTAGTTCCATCCACGTTGTTGCAAATGGCAAGATTTCATTTCTTTTGATGGCTGCATAGTATTCCATTGTGTATATATACCACATCTTCTTGATCCATTCATCTGTTGATGGACATCTAGGTTCTTTCCATAGTTTGGCTATTGTGGACATTGCTGCTATAAACATTCGGGTGCATGTGCCCCTTTGGATCACTACATTTGTATCTTTAGGGTAAATACCCAATAGTGCAATTGCTGGGTCATAGGGCAGTTCTATTTTCAACATTTTGAGGAACCTCCATGCTGTTTTCCAGAGTGGCTGCACCAGCTTGCATTCCCACCAACAGTGGAGGAGTGTTGGTGTTGTACATAAACAATGAATCTTAAAACACTGAAAAAATAAAATAAAATTTTTTAGAAACCCCCCAAAAAAATAATTGAATCAGAAAACAATAACAGATTATTTGCTTTCTCAAATCCCAAGCATTAAGGGAAAAAAAAAAAGTTTTCTTGTCTTAGCCTTCTTAGATTTCATTCTATCCTGTGCTGTGTTTGCTTTATTTCCAGACCAGTCTGTGGCAGAAGGCCATCTGCAGTCTGAAAGAGATCAGTCACAGTCTTCGGTGTATTAAGAATATGTTTGTGTTAATAGGTGCCCTCTAAGGATATCTCACATCACCATTCTGGAGCCAAGTTTAAAACAACATGTATAATACTTTGAATACTGAGATTTAATGAAGTTGAAGGTGCCAATCTGTGTATGTTTTTACGACTGTAATTGAGTGCGTTTAAGTCTATTCAGTATGAAGTTGGCTCTTTGGTTTTGAGTCTCTGTGAATTGAAATAGAGCTGAGCAGCCTCACATTTTCATTTTTCACTTTTTGTTGCTGGAAGTAGCATATCAGATAGGAACGTACACTCTTTAGATGTAAGTTTTCGGGAGAGAAATGGAGGTCAAAAGGGCACAGTGTAATTAAGCGCCAAGGTCAGAGGTACAGGCTGGATTCCTTCACTCCCCTTCTTGGAATTAAAACTTTTAAATCTTCAGGGTTGGGTGGGACTGTAGAGATCATGTAATCTGATCGTCTAATTTTACAGATGGGGAAATTATAGTTCCTAATGGGGACTTGACCTTGATTAGCCCAACAGATTTTGAAACATTAATACTTAGCGTCAGTTTTACAAGAGTGGAAGCTGGAGGTGGTCATATATGCATTGTTTACTTGAAAAGGTATCACTTAAATATGATTATAATCACATACAAGAATCATATGTAGATTAACAATAGTTTGTGGGTAAATTATTTGGTCAGTGATATTAGATCTAAGGTAGTGAGAATATAATTGGCAACTGGCTCAAAATTGTCAGTTTTTTTCCTCCACTGTACTATAAATTTATTTTTTCCTAAAAAAAAAGAACTAATGAACAAAAGACTTCAATACAGAGGACAGACTGCTGGTTCTCAGAGGGAGGTGCTGGGGGTGGGTGAAATAAAGGGGATTGAGAGGTACAGACTTTCACTTATAAATAAGTCATGGAGATGAAAGTGCAGCAGAAGAAATGCAGCCACTACTAAAATGTGTGATGAGGCACAGGGACTACACTCGTCGTGGTGAGCACTGAGTAACATGCGGATTGTTGAATCAGTGTTGTACACTCGAAACTAATATAACGTGGTATGTTAATAATACTTCACAAATGTTTCCATTTACTTTTTTCTTTTAGTGAAGAAAAGTAAAACAAATCAAAAATGTAGTATAATTTTAAATGGAGTATTTCTGAAGGAAACCATACAGTCTAATTACCTGAGGTCTGGAATAGGAATCACGGATGCAGTGCTCCGTGCATAAATTTGTCTACGACAGCTATTTGAGAATATGATTATGACATGCGTGGGGGGAAGGGCTTACTGCCTCGGATACCTCTTTGTTCACCTGAGGTAGCTGCCCATTCCAGGCTGCACCCCTCACCAGGAAGCTGGGTAGCAGTGCAAATACAATCACTTATGATCCAAATGAGGTGCAGTTAATGAGAAAGGCAGACACTCGAGGGAGGACATTGTTTACTTTGCCTTTGGGAACTGACCCCTGGATATTTACACCATCACATGGACACTGAGCCCAACATTTTATCCTATCCTGTCTTTTTCAGTTACCTTTTGATTTTCTCTGAATCACAGATTGCTTTTTGCAGAAGAGGAAAGTGGGGAACTAGTCTGTGTTCTTTCTTTTCCTCACAATGGTAATCAATCTTCAGGCTTTAATGACATGAGATATCCTAAAGCATAAAGATCTTCAAGGTATTATATGGGAGTGTGACCGTTTCATGTAATTCTATTCAAGAATTTAAGAGCAATGGAAGATTCTAAAATGTTTCTCTCTCTATTGTAAATGCTGTCATCTTTGCTGTTTTACCTTTTTGACAAATGTAAGGATTATGTGCTAGCATAGATTGATTTTTCTTTCAAGCCTCTGTCAGTTCCAAAGAATGAATACAGTACCAAAATATATGTGTATACTAGGAATATTTATAACCTGGCAATTTCATATACAAAAGAGAAAATACATCTGAGAAAGAGCTGAAATAGTCTTCTTTTAAGATATTTTATTGAAATATTTTATGTCTCCAAGGCAATTTATACTTCTTGTGACATGTTTAAAAATTAATATAGTGAAAAATATGCCAGTATGTATCTTGATAGTCCATTGCATCTTTCAAATGTAAAATCATTATTTGAAGTATTCTCACACTTTTTGAAACTTGAAATAATGGACTAAGCAGGTATTTCTGAGCATGTACTGAGTTTATGTGGCCTTGCAGGAGGAGTTGAAACACCTAGTCCATGCGTCTGTAATGATGTAAAAGGACTTTTAAAAGAAATATCTTGAAAGAAGCTGCTGTGGCTGATATCGAAGAGGTTACCGCCTGTGTTCTCCTCTAGGATTCTGATGGATTCCTGTCTCACATTGAGGTCTTTTATCCATTTTGAGTTTATCTTTGTGTATGGTGTTAGAGAATGGTCGAGTTTCATTCTTCTACATTTAGCTGTCCAGTTTCCCAGCACCATTTATTGAAGACACTGTCTTTTCTCCACTGTATATTTTTTCCTGTTTTGTCGAAGATTATTTGCCCATAGAGTTGAGGGTCCATATCTGGGCTCTCTACTCTGTTCCACGGGTCTATGTGTCTGTTTTTATGCCAGTACCATGCTGTCTTGGTGGTCACAGCTTTGTAGTAAAGCTTGAAATCAGGTAACGTGATGCCCCCAGCTTTATTTTTGTTTTTCAACATTTCCTTAGTGATTCGGGGTCTCTTCTGATTCCATACAAATTTTTGGATTATTTGCTCCAGCTCTTTGAAGAATATCAGTGGAATTTCGAAATATCTGCAACTGAAAAGAATTATAAATGTTAGTACTTATATGCAATGTAATGTATTATGCTTTTCATAAGTATTGGCTCTTTTAAATTTGGCAACACCTCTGTCCATATGAAATAAGTGCTTTTGTTTTCAGATGAGAAATTTCAGAAGAAGAAAAGTAACTTGCCCCGCTAAAGTTAGATCATGGAGGGGTGCCTCTATGATCAGTTGGTTAAATGTCTGCTTTCAAGATTCCAGGGTCCTAGGTTGATTCCAGAGTCGGGCTCCCTGTTCAGCCGGGAGTCTGCTCAGCCATCTCCCTATGCTCCTGCCCCACTGCTGTGTGGGTGCTCTCTCTCCCTCTCTCTCTCTCCCTCTCTCTCTCTCGCTCACTCCTACTCTCTCAAAGAAATAAATAAGATCATTAAAAAAATAAAGTTGGGTCACAGAAAGATGGAATCAGAATTTTATATCAAATTTGTCTGACTACGAAATTGAGAGTTGCAGTTGAGAGAGATGGACGTGGGACTATTTTTCTTTCTTTCAAGAAAAGCATTGACTCCATACATGGATATTTTTTCCCTCTTTATTCCATAGGGTGTCGTTAAGCCATAAGTCTTACCTAAGGCATAGTGGGAACAAAGAGTAATGGTGGTGAGAAATCTTACAAGACACCTCTCCATTGAACCCCCACTCAATCCATTACTAAAACCTCTCTATTCTCGAGAAAGCACACATCAAATATATCTACATCTCTATTGTTCTGTTACTATGACCCTGGTCCAAGTCATCATATTTCTGCCTGGACATCCACAATATTCTCATTCTCCCTGGTTCTGTTCTCTCTCTCTTTTAAGATTTTATTTATTTATTTGAGAGGGAGAATGAGAGAGAGCATGAGGGGGAGAAGGTTGGGGGAGAAGCAGACTCCCCACTGAGCAGGGAGACTGATGTGGACTCGATCCCGGAACCCTAGGATCACGACATGAGCTGAAGCTAGTTGCCTAACCAGCTAAGCCACTCAGGCACCCTCCGTGCTTCTGTCCTTGCCAACGCCAGAGTATTCTTCAAATGCTAGCAGGGCAAATTTTTAAATTGTAAATTAGAACAAACATGTCAATTTACTGATTAATATTCTTTAATATTTTTCCAACCTATTTGGAATAAAGTAAAAACTTCTTATTTTGGCAGACAAATTCCTTAGTTCTGTGGCTTTGGGTACTTCTCCATGCCTTCATTTCATACCATTCTCAACATATTCCATCCTTTGGCCACACCTTTCTCTCTCCTGTATGCCAAGCTTGATTCTGCCTAGGGACTTTATATGTGTTACTTCTGCTTGGAAGTTTCTATCCTGTTCTTCCACAACTAGTATTTTTCTTTTCTTCCTTCCCTATGGTTCATTAGATTAAATATCAACTATTCAGAAAGACTTTCTTTGATTATCTAAAGTAGCTTAACTCCCTTTATGCTTCTTTTAACATTTAAACATAATTTGTGGGCACCTGGGTGGCTCAGTTGGTTAATCGTCTGCCTTTGGCTCAGGTCATGATCTTGGAGTCCTGGGATTGAGCCCCATGCCAGGCTCCCTATTCAGCAGGGAATCTGCTTCTCCCTCTCCATCTGCAGCTCTGTCTGTCTCTCTCTCAAATAAATAAATAAAAATATTTAAAAAATAAATTAATTTGTCATTTTATGCAGACTTGTTTATATACCAATTCTACCCTATTAAACTCTAAGTTCTATAAAGTAAAGACTGTATATTTTGATTTCACCACAGTATATCCTGCTTTCTAAGCTAGGCACAAAGTTGGTGTTCAGTGAACAAAGTGAATAAAATTACTGTAATCAACTTTGTTTTATTCTGTGATTCTTTTTTTAATATTTTATTTATTTATTTGACAGAGATCCCAAGTAGGCAGAGAGGCAGGCAGAGAGAGAGGAGGAAGCAGGCTCCCTGCTGAGCAGAGATCCCGATGCGGGACTCGATCCCAGGACCCTGGGACCATGACCTGAGCCGAAGGCAGAGGCTTAACCCACTGAGCCATCCAGGCGCCCCTTAATCTGTGATTCTTATTAATTAAATGGAAACTTAAATCAACTAGTAAATGTCTTTGTTAACCATTCACATTATATCCAGTCTATTGGGAGGAAACTATGCAAAAAGATCAGTTACAGTACACCATTATAGTGCAAGTACTCGTTCAGAGCTAAAGATCACCTACTAGGGGCACCGGGGTGGCTCAGTGGGTGAAGCCTCTGCCTTCGGCTCAGGTCATGATCCCAGGGTCCTGGGATCGAGCCCCGAATCGGGCTCTCTGCTCGGCGGGGAGCCTGCTCCCCCCCCCCCCACCTCTCTCTCTCTCTGCCGACTTGTGGTCTGTCTGTCAAATAGATAAGGAAGATCTTAAAAAAAATCACCTACTATAAGGAAAGTGGAGGAAGGAACAACCAATGTTGCCTTGGGAATGAACTCATTGACATTGTGACATGGGAACCAGGTCTTAATGATGAGTTATAATATAATTCAGAAGGTTGAACCTTAGTGTTGTGGGACATTTGGCTTTGGATGTGTGGCAGGAGCCTAGCCTGATCAGACTGCTGGTGTGACAGGAGCCCATAGGCAAATAGCACTGAAAATTTTCTGTACCAGACCATGAAGTGTTTAATAGGGAAGTGATCTGATCCATACCATTTTATGGAAAGGTGATGTATGAATTTAAAAAAAATTGAAATTAGAAGGGAAATTAGCTACACAAAAGGCAACATGATATTCATTGGGAATTCAGAAACAGTAACCTAAAAATTAGAATATATTATTTATCTGGAGTTGTTTCGATCTTTATCTTTTATCAGTCAGTAGCTTGACTTTTCCACATTTGACTTTAGTATACATTTTCTAAAATACATTTGAAAATATGGTATTTCTGGGCACCTGGGTGGCTCAGTTGGTTAAGCAACTGCCTTCAGCTCAAGTCGTGATCCTGGAGTCCTGGGATGGAGTCCCGCATCGGGCTCCCTGCTCAGTGGGGCGCCTGCTTCTCCCTCTGCCTCCCTCCTCTCATGCTCCCACTCTCTCGCAAATAAATAAATAAAATCTTAAAAAAAAGAAAATATGGTCTTTCTCTAGCAGGGTGTATATAAGGCAAGTAACGAAGAATATGGTCAACTCTACAGTGTTTGAGAAACAGATGGGAAAAAGAGCTAGGACCTAAAATACAGGAGAAGGCTCACTTCAGGCAGAGGGAACAGCAGAAACAAAGGGATGGAGGCGTCGTATGAGCCAGGGATGGCAAACGATGTAATATGCTTCAAGTACAGAAGCAACCATAAGGATCCCCATGTGTCCACTGATTGTGGATTTTGGATGAACAAAAGGGGGCTCAGATAAAAGGCATAAATTTCATCATTTTGGAGCTCAATTGGAGCATGTGGTCCTCCAGTGGTGAAATTGCAACCTTAATTGAGTAAATTTCATGAGCTGTTTAAATGTAGCTGGGTTCTCATCCCTGCTAAGGATGTGCTAAATGTTCTTTCCTACTCCTTGCAGTGACTGTCTTAAAGGTTTCCACCCTTCTTGAACTCCAGCCTTGCCGCACCCAGCGTCTTGTAATTTATGGCTCTGACGTGGGAGCCATCTGACAAGGGGTGATGCAACTTCCCATCTCCGGGTTTCTCGCTGCCTGTGGGACGCCCACATCCCTCTCCTTGATCTCTGTTACTCCACCAAATTCCATTAGAAATTTGCCGCCACAGCATCTTACCTCCCACTCACCCCGACCTCTTGTAATTCAGTCACCTTCTTTACTGCTCTTTGGAAATTAATTATTTTGTGATTTCTTACATTCCAGGGCAAACGAGCTTTTTTCAGCCCATCTAATCTTTAGCTCCACCTTCTTGACTCTCCTTTCCATCTTAGCTTTCCTGCTTGTTGTCTTTGATTATCCCCTTTTCACATCTTTTGTTTTTCATGTGGATTAATTCTCCAAAGTCCTTTAACCAAATCTCTTCTTTCTCTAGATTCTCCTTTAAACTAGTTTTGCAATATTGATATCTCCTAATTAAGTATCTTTTATGGTCCATATACACATTTCTAAATGGGTTTAAAAAAAAACTTCTATATTCTATTCTTTAAAATCAAGAAATATTTAAGATTTTAAGCCAACAACTCTTCCTGCTTTCTTTATTCTGTTAGAAGGCCAGCAATTTTCCAGTCACCCATGTGTTAAATCGTAAACTATTCCACCTCCTTCACCTCCCACATTTAATCCTGTCAATTGAATATTGAGACAATCTTTTTCATTTAACTTTTGTCTTTACATTATTAGCTATATGTTGGCTCAAACCCTCATTTTCTCTTGTCTCTACAAGCATGATGCCATTATGTTTTCACCTTTATCCTTTCAATACACCATAGTTCCACCCCACCCCAAATTTTAAATCACTGGGAAAGAATCCCCTCCACTTCCTGGGTAATAAAATCTTCACTGGCTCTCTATTTCCTAGCAAATTTAGAGACAAAAACCTGAATTGTAACTGAAGTCCTCTACTATATTTGACACTCTCATATATAAAGATAATTTCTGCTTTTAAGTTGTTTTTTAAGACAGCCTCTTTATTTAGTTCATGGATGGAATATTAGTAATCTATTGTTGCATAATAAGTCATCCCAAAATTAAGCAGCTAAAATAATATACATTTATTACCTCATAATTTGTGTGGTTTAGGAATCTGGGCATGTGTAACTGAGTCTCTCATGAGACTAAAAAAAAATTGCCCAGGACATTCTCTTCTGAAGGCTCTGAAGGATTTCAGTGGGATTTCATATTTTGATGGTTTTTAGAATCAGGGCTTCTGTTTTTAGCTAGCTGCAGGCTACCATTAATTCCTTGCCATGGGGGCTTCTCCAACATGGCAATTTCCTTCAATTAAAGCCAGAAAAAGAGAGTCTGACAGCAATACAGAAGTTATTCTCTTATGTATCCCAATCATAGAGGTGTCCTGCCCTTTTATTGTCATTGTCATATCTATTGATTAGAAGTAATAGTTCATGCTTGCACTCAAGAGCGTACCCAAGGTGGGGGATTATGCAAGAGGGTGAATATCAGGAGACAGAGATCACTGAAGCCATTTCAGGCACGTCCTGTGTCAGAGCTACTGGAACAAGATATGGGTATTAGGCTGCAACTAGAGAGCAACTGTACTGTAGCCCTAATGAGGGGTAGTCTTGGTAGTGCATAGGGAAAAGAGGTTTGGATGATGTGCCTGGTCATCCAATATGTGTGGAAAGAGAAGTGGCCTGTGGTTAGACATGTACAGACTCATATACAGACCCTTTATATATCTGTGTGTGTATAATCTGTAGGAGTTTGTGTATGGACGGGGATAGCCAGTGACAAGTGGCATGGCTAGCTCTTCAGGAGCACAGAAGGAGAACAATTAGAAAATTGAAGAATTGGGGAAGAGGCATTTGGTTGTGCACATGGAAGTAGGTATGAAGTTTGAAAATCTTCATATCAAATGTTAATGCCAGTCAGAGCCCCTGAAGGGTTAGAGGCACCACAGAACAAAGTAGATAAAAAGACTTGGCCATGAGCCAGAATGTGTCACCAGCCTTTCCCACGCTGGCATAATGAGCACATGACTGCAGGGAAGAGTGGAGGCTATGCATGGATCCAGCAGCATGGGCTCGACTTCCTGGGACTGCTCTACCTCCTGCTGCTACAGAGTATCTCCCCTATTGATACAAATGCCAAAACTAAGTCTCTGGAGTCTCCTCTTGAGGTGAGGAGACTAACTGGCTAGTTGGTGGCCAGTAAGTAACATTGGATCCTTTCTTCCCCCCAAATGCCAGTGATTAGCTCTGATAAGACACTTCAGGGATGGGTCTGCGTTTCCTACCTGTAGGATTTCAGCCAGCACTACTGTCTGAGTTAGGGTTACATAGTGTTGGGCCCACCATCAGGGATCCCGATAACATTGTGTCCATCCACAGGACCCATTTTTATACCAAAGGAGGTGTAAGAATGGGTCCATGACTGTCGTGGTTCATGTATAATGATAAACTCCTGCACGAATATAAAGATCTTTCATTCTGGCCCAACACGATACACTTGGAAAGTTCTTTCTCATTTGAGAACTGCCATTCCAGCTGAGGCTGTGGGAACTGCATTACAACTCAACTTCTTCCTCTGCCTCCCCCTGCTATGTCCCTCCCACCTCTACACAAATGTTGGTTCCAAGCAAACTTGTTATTAAGCATTTTGCACACTAAAGTTTGTCTCAGAGTCCGCTTTTTGGGAAATCCAATTTGCATAGTCAACATGCTAGGAAATACTTCATACTAAATATATAGCAAGGGACAAAGTCTTACCTCAAAGTATGCCCTGAAAAAAAAGTTCAAGGAAATATTTTAATAAAAAATCTTATGAAGATATTAATAAAATGAATGGATTCATGAAATTATAGTGTTAACTTATAATTACAGTTCTAAAATAAGTTGAATAGTGAAGTGAGATTTTGATGGAACACATAGGCCAATTATTTTACTAATTGAGATGGTTTTGCCAGCTATAAGGATTTTTTAAATTCTAGAATTGACAATAGTTATGGCTTACCTTATGTTTGAAAAGAAATTAACTGTCAAATTTCAAATAGGTTGTCATAAATATATAGACAGTCACTTTTTTGGAAAAATATAATTGTGGGGTTTTTAGTTTATAAATTTAAATCTCATTTCAAATAATGTGAAATAAAGTTAAAATCTTGTCTTTTACTTTTTCATTTGCTCTATCTCCACTTTATATTTGAATATTTTTCTCTTTATTATAGTTGTCAAAATCTTTTCTATCTCACTTGATGCTAAGATAATGAAATGATCGACAGCTTTGACTGTACTGTGTTCTGTCAACTAAAGGAAAAAAAATTATTACTCCCACAATATGCTCTCTGTAAGTAAAAAGATCTAAACTCCCCAACAAAGGCTCTTTTGAAATTATTTTAGTTATTCATGAAAAGAGCAGCTAATTGTTTATATGTTATGTGTGATCTAGAATCAAGGAAAAATCCGTTAAGATGTCTAGAATCATTTATGTGCCTATACTCATCCGGAAAACTCTGGGACTAGACTGTCCAAGAGGCTACACACACACACACGGGCGCCCGTGTGTGCACAATCTGGGATCTTGGCATTGACTGCTGGCTAGGGTAACTCTTTTCTCCATGTGGCCTCTCCATGTGATCTTTCATCCTTCAGTACTATATCCTGAGCTTCTTTCATGGTGACTGGCTTCCAAGAAAGCCTGCAGAGAGGCTCCCAAGACCTAGAACTGAAGCATACAGTATAACTTCTATCATACCATTGGTCAAAGGAAGTCCTAAGTCCAGTCCAGATTTATAGGAAAGAGATAGAACTTTTACCCTTTGATGGGAAAAGTGTCAAATTTATATGCAAAAGGGCATATTCCATGAGAAGAATTATTGTATCTTTCTTTGGGAATAAGCTAGAATACAAAGGTTATAGATGAGGCTCTGCCTGCTATTGAAGGTCAGGGGAAGGTCTGTCTGAGCAGGTGGAGTAAGACTAACAAGTCAAGGGAAATGAGGAACGAGCTTTGCCAACATAAGGGAAGAAAGAACATCCTTGACAAGGACTATCAACTGCAACTGGCCTTGAAGTGGGACAAACAAACATAAGCTTCTTATGATGATTATGTAAGAGATGGCTGTTCTTAAACTATGGGGGTATTTGAGAGTGTTGTAGTTTCTTTCATTCAGTAGATGTTTTGAAATAGAACTGATAAGACTTGGTTTCAGATTACATGTTGGTATGAGAAAGAAGAATCAAGGAGGATTATAAAGTTTTGGACTAAAATCTGGGCAAATGGTATTACCATTTAATAAGATGAGATAGAGTCCCTTATATGTTATGTTAAGGGACATATATATGTTAAGGGATATAACATATATGTCCCTTAACATATATGTTCCTCAAGGTGGAACATATATGTTAAAAAAAATTAGTTTTTTTTTCAGATTTATTTCGGATATATTTCAGATTCCTATGGATATCCAAGTGGATGTGCTGAATTTGAAACTGCATAGCTGAGTCTGCAATCCAGTAGCAAGGATGGGTCTGATATGAAAATGTAGGACTCATCATGTATGATTTTTAAAAATAGGGGGATTGATGAGATTGCCCAGAAAGTGATTTTAAAAAGGAGAGAAGAAGAGGTGTGGGGAGTAAGTTCTTGAGCATTCCAACATGTAGGGGTAGGAAAACAGAAAGATTTAGCAAAGAAAGCTGACAAGGGAAGTGACTGGTGTCGACCATTGCAAAAGGGGCTTATCAATGGTGAAATGGTGCTGAGAAAGTTAGAGTGATCTGTTGAGTATGTGTGGAACTTTGAATTTGAATGGACTATTTTGGTGAAGAGTGCAGCTAAGAAAGGAAGTGAAATGTATACAAGTAATACTTACACATTTTTTGCTTCCTTAAATTTTTCCTGAAAATGAAAACAAATAAATGGGGCATGTTTTTTGTGGATGGAAATGATCCACAGGGAGGAAAACATGATGATGAAAGAGAGAGGAAGATGGTAAGAAGAGGTATTTGCAATGGTAGGAGAAATGAGAACAAATATTCAGGTGGCCTATTGTAACTTAGGGATAAAGGCTTTTTATCACTTTAACAAAACGGAAAGTATAATTTGGGATTAGGGACCTATAAATTGGTAGATTTAATGGTGGAGGACATGAAATTTCTCCATGAAATTTTTATGTTTTCCAAGTGAAGATGAAAGCAAGGTTATAAACTAAGAGTAAGTTATGTAGTAATTATAGGGTTTTGAAACTGAGAGGGAAAAAAGGGTGAAATAATTATTTTGGAGGAATTAAATGTGAATTAACTAAAGAAATGTATAATCACTATACAGTACTAGCAGGCCGTTTGAGGTTTGTGGTCATAAATTAAGTAGGCCGGTATAAGCTTGTTTTTCTTTAGGTGGACTCAGTTACCTAGGTTCAGGGGTACAATTGTTAACTGGGTCACTTGGTTCTTGTTTCAGATGCACCAAAGAATTGGAGACCTGAGGTCAGAATGGGGAGGTAGAGTTTATTGAGTAAATAAGCATAGTACATTGTCCCAAAAAAAAAAAGAAAAAAAAAAAAAAAGGGGGCAGGCCATTATTGGAACAAGAGTGGCTGTGGCACCAAGAAGCTCTAGTTGCATCTCTTAAGCTTATTTTCTTCATCTGTAATTGGCTTTGATTGACATTTTTGATTGACAGCTGGTGGTTATAATTTGGCTTCTATGCATGCACCTACCCATGATGCATTGTTATAATTGTATTTATTATGTATTGTATATTTATGAGTGTCCAATACTCATGCTGTGACCTTAAAGTTATTTGAGTGCAAGCTGCACTTTTTGTTCACATGCTTAGCTCTTGGACGTCGTCTCTGGCTTTTGAGCCAGCTCTGTGGCTAGACCTTTCCTGTTCTGTTAACCCTTGGGGGTGGCTCTGAAGCTATGGTCAGGATCTGTTTTATTCCTCCTCACTGATGTGTAACTAACTGCCTGAATGGGTGAATGGGTGGCTTTGACAGACAGAGGTTTCCCCAGGTGAGATGGAATGGATAGGGGAGATGAAAACCCCAAGGACATGTGAAGAACAGCTAAAATGATGAATCATAGAATCCAAGCTAGGTGAAGAAGGAAGTGGGAGAAATCAAGATGGTATTGGGGGGGGGGGGAAAGAGGTAGAGTGGTGAACTGAAAATTCTGGTTGAAAGAGACTTGAAATGGTGTGAGATTTCACAATTAACTTCCTTTCAGAACCCTGAAGATGTGACACTTTTTGAAGAGGGGCTTCCACAGTAAAAAATTAAGGCAGTAGCAATGAGAGGTGTCAAGAGTCCTGGGGTGGGAATGGGATAGGCAAACCCTGAAGCCCAGAATTAAGTATCCTGCCAGCCTAAATGGATGAGAATTGGGATTAAGATTTAATTTAATTTTAAGGCAAGAAACCAATGTAGAAGTTTTTGTACACCTATATTTGTATGTGTGTGCATATCTGAGAAGGGCAGTGGAAATTTGAAGGGTTGAAAGTTTCCCCCTTTTAAAAGATATTTATGTCTGTTACAATTTATGCAATTTAAAATATGATTTTAACTCATCACAAAGAAACAAAGTTTTACAGGCTATATAAATGAGTGAAACTTGATGTAGAGCATTAAGATACCTAAAGAAAGAAAGTCGACTGGATGCAAGTTGGTTAGTCATGGGAACCTTTGAAAAAGGAAGTCATGAAGGCAGATTTGGCAATTTTTATCCAAGCATTACCCAGGAGAAAAGGTCACTCAGCCAACAGACTTTGAATATACTGACTCCTGACTCCTTTGGCAAGCCTACCCCTGTTTTAAGATGAATTAATCAGTTGTCTGAGCCTAATGCCATTAAAAATTGGAATCATCTAACTTGTTGTTTCAATTCCACATTTATTGAACAGCATTCTTATTATTGTCTTTCTGTATGTGCCTACAAGGACAAAATGTGTTGCTCATATGAGTTTCAAAAATTTTATTCCCTATAACAATTATTTCACAATGTAAATTAAGTCACCTTCTGGTTTCATCTATGTACCCCAGGAGCTTGGGTAATGTGATCTTGTTCTTGTGAAGAGGATTTACTTTGGGAATGCTGACAAAATCAAGTTACTAGACATGTAAAGCTACAGGCCAATTCACCGGCCACAGTGAACCCACCCAGGTAATGAACATTATTACCCTCTGAGGCCTCTTGGGAGGAAGCCAGCATTGCTCCTGGCCAACTCCCCTGCAATCACTGTATACATCCTCTACACTTGGAAACCTGGCTCAAATTTTGCCTCTTCAGGGATGCCTTCTCTGGGCTCTCCATCTACTTTAAGCCATCTGGGAGTAGTCTGTTTTATGGATCACACAATCTGCTGGGCTCACGGAGAGGCTTGCCCACTCACAAGCAGAAGTTCCTTTCACAGGAAGGATTTATGACTGGTTGATGTCTGTCCTTAGAATCCTCCAAGCAAGTTATGTCTTCACATTTTTGGTTTGGAAGAGAAGGCTTTAATTACATCATTATTCAAATACAGTATTCCAAGATTTCTGCAGGCCCTGCATGCAAGTTCTCCTATTGCAGAGATGGAGTAATTTGTGGAAGGGCAAGAATACATGTTAGGACTACTTGTGTTAATGAAAATAGAGATCTTGATCACTGGCATGTACTAGGAGGCTTCAGGGAAATATTTGTCATCTAGTTCTCAATGAAAGTACTGCTGTTTGATATTCCGAGGAATCATTTATGTCGGTGTATATGTAAGTCAGGGTGACAATACAATTTACCATTCAAGCTAGGCCATTTCTGAGAATGAAGGTAAACACTATAAGTTACACCAGGAGAGCAGTTACAAATTAAAACTGTTTTGTGTGAACAGAGAGGTGTGGCTACCCTGTATAGAGGCTGGATTGATCATGAGTCGGATAGGCCAGTGCAATCATACTCTTTGTAAATAGCCATTATCTGCTATGATTGGTCAGGGCTTTACTTTGATATGTCGCAAGCTATACTAGTTGAAAAACTTTAAAAAAAATGTATTTATTTCAGAGAGAGAGAAAGAGTGCACAAGCAGGAAGAGGGGCAGATGAAGACAGAAACCAGGAGACTTCCTGCTGAGCAAGGACTTGGCCAGTGGGGCTTGATCTCAGGACCCTGAGATGGGGACCCCAAAGTGGGACATTTAACTGACTAGGCCACCAGAGTGCCCCTTGTTGAAAAACATACTTAAAATATCACTCTGGCATATAAGGATAAAAATAATAAAAAAAAAAAATACACCTGCAAGCTTATTTAGGTAGTGAGAGAATATACTCCAAGGGAGATTATTTTAAGCAAAAATGTATAGGAGAAATCGCTTATTTGTCATAAAGGACCCTATTCGATTATGAATAATATATTTTATATTAACCTTTTTAATACCAGAAGAAAGATTATATTAGGCAGAGAAGTTACATTAAAAATATGTCACTTTGGGGGAGGAGCTTTTTCATTTATACATATTTTATTTATATATTTTTTATTTCCAAGGTAAAGGAAAAATAAATTCTGAAGTAGCATATCACAAGCTTATTCTATGTAATTTGTCATCTCTTTATTCCTCTATTTTTCAGTCATATTTTTTTAATTCCATAGATTTTCATTAAGAAAACTCTAATTTCTTAAAAGGAGTGCCTAATTTAATTTCAGCTTTCTTGCGCAAATTCTGTATTTACCTGGGAAATAAGACTTGTAATTAGGTTTTCAAGTGTGTTTGCACAGATGTCTAAAACCCCCCTTCTTAAACTTTACTTTCGGCCTTACTTCCAGTTTCTGCGCGGAAGCGCCCGCACCCTCTTGGCGGGGTTCCTCCCACCGGGGGGCCGCAGCAGCGGGGGCCGCAGACCGCCCGGGGCGCTGGCCGCGGGCTGCGGTCGGAGCGACGGAGCAGGCGCAGAGCGCGCCGTAGCCGCGCCCCCCCCACCCCGCCCAGCTGCCAGGCGGAAGTGGGGCCGGAGCACCCCGGAAGCCGCTCCTTGCCCACAGCCTCCTGGGCCGAGGCCCTTCCAGTCTCTTCAGGAGCCCTGCGAGGGGGCGCCGAGGGCTGCCGTCTGCGGTGCCCCGACCGCCGCCCCGCCCCGCCGGGGCCACCAAGGGAGCCGTCGTGTTGCCGGAGGGGGCAGGGCCCCGGGGGCACCCCAGGGTCGGGCTGAAGGGAGGCCGCTCTGCGGGAGGCTGGCGGCGCCCCAGCGCCCGACCCCGCGGGAAGCTGCGCTCCCTGCCGGCCGCCCCGGCCGCGTGGAGCAGGTCCCGGGGCCACGCGGCGCGCGGCCGGAGTGGGGTCCGCGGCAGCAGCTGTACTCGAGGCCGCCGGTCCCGGAGGCCGTGCCCGGCGCAGCCGCCTTCGCCGCGGCGACAGGCCCAGAGCTGCCCGCACCAGCCGCCCCGACGCCGCTTTCCCCTCGCGGGGCCGGCTTCCTCCGGCGGCGGGGCCGGGGCGGCCCGAGGGAGCTCCTGCTGCTGCCGCCGCGGGACCCCGAGGCCGCGGATCGGAGGCGTCGGCGCGGCTGGGCTGCCCGGGAGCCCCGCGCGCGGCTGTGCGTGCTTCGACGGGGCGGGCGGCGTGGGCGGCTGCGGCCGTCGCTCCTCAGGGCGGAGCCGGTGCCGACGCCGGCGCGGCGGGGAGCAGCGGGGACGCCGAGGCTCCTGGGTGCGGGCTCGGGGGCAGCGCGCGGAGGCCCGAGGGCGAGAAGCCGCGCTCCCGGCGGCGACTGCTCCGACCCGCGGGGCCGCTGCCCTGTGTCCCGGGCGGTCGCTCGCCGCCGGTCCGCCGGAACCCGCTCCTGGGCCGCGTGGACGGGACGGGCCCGGCTCTGAGGTGCCCTGCGGCCGCGGCTCTCGGCCCCCGGGCGTCCCTCCCGCCGTCGCGGAGTCCCGGCCGCTGCCGCGGAGCGCGGGCGACGAGCGGTCGCAGGAGCAGGGCGCTGAGTCGTGCGACGGCGGAGCCTGAAGTTCGACGCCAGGTCAGCCTCCCGCGCGGACGCCGAGGACCGCGTTCCCGGTCGCGGACGGCGCGTCTCCCACGCGGCCCGGCCCTGCGTGCGGACGCCACCCCGCAGCCTGGTCCGCAGCCGACGGCCCCCGCCCCGGTCCCCCGCACCGCCGCGGACGTCGGGGTCGGCGTCCCAACCTGGTGCGGGGCGGGGACCGGGACGCGGTGGTCCGTGCGGTGCCGCCGCCACGGGACCCCGTGCGTGAGGAAGCGCTGACCGGGGCCTGCGGACAACGCGCGGTTTCCTGACACGAAGGCACGATGCGGCCTCTGCGGTCGTGCGGTCGCAACGAGAGTAAGACATCGGGTCCTCGACGGGGCAGACCGTCGTCCGGAAGCGGTGGAGCCCCTCGGACAGCAGACGCGCCGGCTGGATCCCGCACGCGTTTCCCGACACCCGCACAGCTTCCTCGCACTCTGCGGGGAACGTTCGCTGCTCTGCGCCCGGCGCTTGTCGCGGCCGGTCACGCCCTCGTCCTTCCGACTTCCACGGCCGTCACCACTCGTGCGGGTTCTGGGCTCCGCCGCGACCCTCGGAGCTCGTCACGCCGTGACGCGGCCGCCGCGACCGTCTCAGCCCCGCACCGACCGCCGGAGGCCGTCGCGGCGCCCGGGTGTCCCGCCTGCTGTGCGCTGAGTCTCTGCTGCGGCTGACGGGGCGGCCGCGTCCGTCCGCGGGTTTGGCCGACTCGCAGCGCTTGGCCCGGAGCCCGCAGCCGCCCGCGCGCCCGGACGTCCCGTGTTCGGGGGCCGCGCTCGCTCCGACGCCGCGGAAGTCCGGCCGCGGGGGCGCCCTTGGTGTCCGTTACCGGGAGCGGAGACTGGCCGCTGCTCCAGGGAGCCAGACACTGGGCACTTACCGCGAGGAGGCAGGAGTGTGGCCCAGGGTCGCCGTCCGCTGCCAGTCAGCGTCGCCGAGACCCTACTCAGACGAAGGTAGCGCCGGGCCGGGGTCCTTGTAAGGGCTGCCCCTCCCCCAGGACCTTGTGGGCCCCGGGTGTGGGGGCGGGGCAGGCCCGGTGGATCCGTCCAATCCGGCGGCAGGTGCGTAGCCACTGGGGCGAATTGAGATCCGATTGGCCACCTGCGTAGGGGCGGGGCGCAGCCACCGCGTGGAGGTTGCAGCGCGAGGCTGCAGGGGGAGGAGAGGAGAGCCGTGACGGAGCAGCGGGCAGAGGCGGTGGGAGCGCGAGAGTCGGCGGAGCGGAGGGGCGGTAACGGCTCTTGTAAGAGCTACAGCCGCCAGCGGTCCGCCACCCGCGGTCCCCGCACCGGCAGCCCCGGCCTCCGGGGTCCCGCCTCCAGCAGCCCGAGCCGCGGCCTGCAGCTTCCAGCAGCCCCGAGCGGCCCAGACACCAGCCGTCCGGCAGTCCCGCGGCCAGCAGTCCCCA
>NC_081559.1:368829-394176 GCF_022355385.1 Mustela nigripes
CGCCTGCAGCCCCAGACGCGAACGGTCCCCAGACGCCAGCCGTCCAGCGGTCAGTGGTCCCGTCGCCTGCAGCCCCAGACGCGAACGGTCCCCCAGACGCCAGCCGTCCAGCGGTCAGTGGTCCCGTCGCCTGCAGCCCCAGACGCGAACGGTCCCCAGACGCCAGCCGTCCAGCGGTCAGTGGTCCCGTCGCCTGCAGCCCCTGGATGCCGCTGCTCCCCAGACGCCAACGGCCCCTCGCCGTCAGCAGCCTCGCTGCAAAATGCCTCGCCACCCCGAGCCACGAGCGGCCTTGTCCGCAGCGGTGGCAGCCTTGTCAGAGTGGCATCGTGGGGAGCAGAGTCTGTGTCGTCCGGGTTGTCCTCCGTGTCATCGTCGCTGTCACCGTTGCCTCTTCGTCGTCGGGAGCGGCCTCGTCCGGGGAGCAACGTCATCGAGCGGTGGCCTCTTCTTGGGAGCGGCTCCGATCATGGAGCGGCCTCGTCTGGGGCAGCCTCGTCCGGAGCGGCCTTCTTGGGAGTGACCTTGTCGGATCGTCGTGGTCGCCTTTCTGTAAGAGAAGCCCTGACCGGTCCGTTTGATTCTTGATGCTTGGCGCGAAATAAAGTTTTGCTTGACCTTCGCTTTGTATCAGTCTCGTTCCTTTGATCACGGACCCTAACATTCCTGTCGTCCGTTGTGTCGCACACCACTTTCTTGCGAGCATTTCTCCAGGTCGTCCTTCCGGAGCGTGTGACCGAGCAGCACCTGCTGTGCGGCGCAGGGACCGACGGCCTCAGGCCTTTGCTGTGTTTCACAGCGCGTCACTTGGAGAGTAAAGTGGAGAAAATCCAGATGGCTGATAGAATTTCGGTGATTGTTTTCACTGTTGAATAGACTTTACTGATTTGTGATATTGAAAGCCAATTTTTCAGAAAATTTTGGAACAATCTCTATCAAAGGGAATTGTGGCACAGCTAGTTCACTGCCCCAGAGAAAACAAGATGGAATCAGAATAAAGCTAGAAAAACTGCCCAGTTTCGCCCAGTCTAGATTACAAGCTGCAGATGTATGAGCTGAATAAATGTTTATTGTTTTGAAACTGTATTTGCTCAGTGGGGTCTGCATACGAAAATTAAGCCGTATAGAAAAAATATTTGAGTGATTGTTTTCTCTTTTCTGCCAAATGGCACATAGTTAATTTGTTAATAAATGTCTTAGGGCATTAAGGCTTAACTGTATTCTGGAACCCTACTTAGGAGGGGTGTTTCAAGCCATTGAGTTGTGGATGGTTGTTGGGTAATGTAGCAATAGATAACAAATGCAACCATAAATTAAAATGCTTTATGAAGTCCTCATTCTTAGAATAATGTGTCACCAAAATGGCAGATCAATGGACCAAAATTACATACCAAAAAAAGCCTGAAATCTATATAAGATACAAAATATAAGTGGACATTTTAAGAAAGGAAAAAGAATATGGTCTGTCTTACTGATTCTTTTGTTTGGGATGCATGTAGATTCCTCCCCACCCAGCTTAACAGAGGTATAACTGATGATAAGAAGAAAACACCTGTGTATATTTGAAGTGGGAAATGTGATGATTTGATACACATTGCAAAATGATGACTACAGTCAAACACATCCGTCCCCTCACATGGTCACTCGTGTGTGTAGTAACATTTAAGTTCTCTGTTAGCATATTTCAAGTATGTAATACAATATTCACTGGATTTACCATCCTGTACATTAGATCCTCAGAACCTGCTCCTCCTACAACAGAAACTTTTCACACTTTGATTAGCATCTCCCATTTTCTCCCTCCCGCCCCCATCCCTCTGGAAACCATGATTTTCTCTGCTTCTAGGAGTTCAGTACTTTTAGATTCTACATATGAGATCATATATTTTTCGTATAGTTTTTAATATACATGAATTCAACTTGTGAAGCAAATATATTCAATATATAAAGGCATAAAAAATTGAGGGAAATGTTTGTGTAATTCTTATTTATTTAAGCAAATTATCAAATGAAGATTAAACCCTAGGTTAAAACCTTCAAGCTGGCAACTTGTTGAATTTTGTGCACCTCAAATGGCAGTCATTATCTTCTTTGAGGCTCCTTTGTCTTTTCTGAGATACTTCAGAAGCGCTGGCTTCAATAGGACTATGTAAACATAATTGTAACACTTTATTAAGAACAAAACTTTTTCAAATATAGAGTGCCTCTCGTTCTTTTCATATATGCAGCATCTAGACCAATACCTGGCAGAGAGCAGCTCTTGATGCACATCTGTAGACTGAATGAACTAAACAATGAGATTTGCCTCTTTTGGATGGTTTAAGCTTTTTTTCCTTTTCCATGGCAGAACCCAATTATGGATCTTAAATTACCCAAATCTGGTTTATTGGGGGCAGAGCATGTACTAGAGTTTTAACAGAATGTCTGATGAAATGCTATGTTGTCACTTGATATAAATCTTCAAATCCCTTAAGAGACTTGGGTTAGATTTAGTAAGACATTATCAGCATTTGAAAGAGTGGAATCTAAATATTATTTTTAGATTTGCATGTGAAAGAATTAGTCCAGAAAATATGAGAACATAAAGGCAAACAAATGTACCTATCAGTGAATATATTCTAATTGTTTAACAAAGCTACTTAACAAATTAACAAAACATATATTTTAACAGACTCAAACCCATTTCAGACAATTCTGGGTGTAATTATTTACCATTCTTGATAAAAGATAAAAGTGCATTAACAAGTTATAGGAGATCAGCCCAGCGCAGATAGGTTGTTGCTTTGCTGTTGCTTGGGAGTAGGTACAGCATCCTCTGAGCAGGGAGCCTTCCCTGGTAGAGCAAGAATTTAATAAGTGGGATGGGAAGTCAGCAAAAGAAACCTTTCTTAATTTCTTGTTATCTTTATAAAGTTAAAATACCATAAATTCTTATTGGAAATGAATAATACTACAATAATATTAAAGAATGCCAGAAAGTTCATGCTTTGTGAAAGCTAACCCTGGAAAGAGTATAGGAGGTTAGGAAGATCAGCAATGTCAGGCAGGTGATGAACAGAGGATGTTGTCTGGTTATGCAGAGAGCTTTGGAGTGTGTCTGCATTGTGTAATTTGAAGTACTGAGGCTATCTACAACTCCAGACATGCTGTTCTTCATTTTCTAAGGCAAAGCATAATTAATTGGTTATTTTTTTGGTATTATTTAGCACTACTGCTCTCCAGGTCATCACAAACTATCTGCTCACTAACCAAGCTGTTCTCTTATTTTATTCTATATGTCTGAAATAAAAATAAAGAATCTTGATAAATGTGATCTATGAAGATCAATACTTAGGATAAATATTTGTTTAATATAGCATCCTTATGCTTAAGAACTATTTCTCATAGGTTTGAATATTAATTCCCACTTGTTTATGCTTGAAATTCTGTTTGGCACATGTTTTCTCCTTGGCGTTTGAAAATATTGACAAATTCTTAACATATATCATTTTGGACTCTCGTGGGTAAAACAGCCTCTTTCTTAGCAGTTAACAAAGTCTGCTCTTATGTGATCAGCCAACTGGCTCTCTTGCTGCCTCTGAACTCCAACTTTTAACAAGTTCCAAGATACTTTGGGGGAAAATTGCAAGTGGGAGAAATATGAGCATTTGTTGAGATTCTCTACTTTCTGATTAGAATATTATGTTTCTTGTCTCTTGTGGAGTAGAATTCTCACTTACAAAAATGTCCCCCATCCAGTAATTTTTCAAGGGCCTCAAGAGAATTCCTGTTCAATTAAAACTGAGAATTCTTTACAGTCTTCCTGACGCCCAGGATCTCGCAGAGTGTTTGGGTAAAGAATAAGATGCCAAAGTACATATTTTTATTATTGAGAACAACAAATCCACAAAAACTGAAAGAAATTGTAGTCAAAGCTTTGTTTATATACCAGTTCAACTTGTAGAATGCAGTGATTTATCTACCTCACAGAGCAGGCAAACTCATCTTCAAAATGTAATTCGACTTCATTCTTCTCTCTGAACATCCACTCCTGTGAGCCTGTTGATACTCGAATGGGCCCAGACGCCACCTGCGTGGAAAATACCCCTACATGTACATCTTTAGTACTTGTGTGTTGGCATGTTCTAGTCCAGTCCTTATATTATAAAGCCATACAGTGGAATCTCATAATAACCAGTGCCTTATTGTTATACAGTGCTTTTGACCTTTAAAACACTTTTTTAACCTTTTTAACCTTCAATTTACTTTACTATTAGGATAATGCCTTATGATATTTAAACATGTTAACTAGCTATCACTATAATGAATCAAATTGATTGCTAACCAAATTCTTTAACTATTTAGTTTAAAAACTGTAACTATGTTGATTTCACCATATTCCACATGAAGAAAATGTCAATTCTACCTTGTGTTGGAATGCTTGTGCTATGTCTGAAATACTGTTGTTAGTTCAGGATATTACTTGGTAAGAGCAACAGATGGAAGCCATCCAGAATAAGTACATTCTGCAAAACAGTCGTATGAACAACAGCTCAAGTCCGGGAGTGGTTACCTGGATAAAGGGAACGCTTAGGACTTCTGTGCAGTAGTACAGGAGTAAAGAACTGGAATTTAAAAGGAGATGGAATTAAGTTTACCTGAAGGAATACATTTATTACACAGGCCTGTAGCCTGGGTGCCTAGAGTTATGTCTGGCAGATATTGAATTCACAGAAAATGTTTGTTGTCAGAGGTGACCAAAGATGAATATATTAAACTTTCTATGAAAGGAGTGAGCGCATTGTCACTGCATGTATTAAGCAGAGGCTGTGTAAACGTTGTTTGAAATGCTGTCGAAAGAATTCCTGCATTGGGAGTAATGCTGGATATGCTCCACTTCTTAGTTTCTTTCCATATTTATGTATCTAGAGTTCTATGAATTCTTATCCACATTAAAGAGCCTTATATTGGTGTATCTAGGTTAAATATCACTTTTATGAGATAGAAGTTTCCTTTTTAATGTGAAAGATTTTACCCTGACCAGACTTTGTAGATTTGAAAGCTTAATTTAGATTTTTTTTAAAGATTTTATTTATTTATTTGACAGAGAGAGATCACAGTAGACAGAGAGGCAGGTAGAGAGAGTGAGAGGGAAGCAGGCTCCCTGCTGAGCAGAGATCCCAGGACCCTGAAATCATGACCTGGGCCGAAGGCAGCAGCTTAAACCACTGAGCCACCCAGGCGCCCTTAATTTAGATTTTTAGTGGACTGAATATCTTAGGAATTCACAGACTGTCTTATTCAAGAGAACCACAACATCAAAATCACCAGTTCCAGACCATAGGATTCTAAGTTGTTTCCTTTTAAGCCTCAGTACAATTCATGTTTCTAAGTGGAAAATGTCCTAAATTCTGATGGGAATTTTGACTTGGATATGCAGTGTCAGGACCTAATCTGATACCACATGGAGCAACCATAGTGATCAATCTTGCTTCTTACCTTGGTCCCATTTATGCTACATGCTCTCCTTCCTGGCTTTAACAATCCTTAGTTATTCACTAAACACAAGCATTCAGTAAGTATTTGCTACTTTGGTTTTCCCAATACATGAATAAATGTTGATGAGACAAAAAGGGACATGAGGAGGGTAGTAGTGGAGTTTGGGGTGAGACAGAGTTTTCCAACGCTGCTCCTCTCCTGTGTCTTACTCTCTGCGTCTTGCCCTCATCCTTCTGTTTACCTTCAGAAAATCTTTTATAATACTACTGAGACCGCACATTCCTGGACATATAAACACCATATTAACAAGTGTTTCATTAATATATTCTCCAAGAAAATATTTGGATGTTTCCAAGTCATCTGACTTGGAATATGCTAGCTTTTGTTCATTCTGTATTTGCAAGTGTGTGAAGCTCGGTTTCTCCATGGAAGATGCTGGTGGTTTTTCCCTTTTCTTTCTTAAAAATAGACTTCATGTTTTTAGAGTAGTTCTGGGTTCATAGCAAAATTGAGTGGAAGGTATAATATTTGCTTTATACTTCTTGCCTCTGTTCATGTGTAGCCTCCTCCAAGAACATCACCCCCCACCACAGGGTACATTTGTTATGACTGACGAACCTACACATCTTTACTATCTTTACTATGCAGAGTCCATAGTCTACATTAGGGTTCACTCTCAGTGTTACACATTCCACATCTTTGAACAAATTTATAACGGCCTAGATCTGCTATTACCGCGTCACGTAGGAGAGTTTCAGTTTCTTGAAAATCCTCACTGCTCCACCCATGTAATTCTTCCTCTTAAACCCCTGGAACCTCTGATTCTTTCCCTGTCTCCACTTTTGGTTTTTCCACCGTGCCGCATAGTTGGAATCCTGTGGGATGTAGCCCTTTGAGATCGGCTGCTTTCACTTAGTAATACATATTTAGATTTCCTCTATGTCTTTTCATGGCTGGACATGCATCTCTTTTTAGTGCTGAATGATACTCCACTGCTGGCTCTCTCAGTTTATTAACCCATTCACCTACTGAAGGACGTCTTGGTTGCTTTCATGTTTGGCAACTATGAATAAAGCTGCTATAAACATATGTGTGCAGATTTTTGCGTGGGCATGTATTTTCGACTCCTTTGGAAAATACTCAGGAGAACGTTTGCATAGTTGGAGTATGTTTAACTTTATAGGAAAGTCACAAAATGCCTTTCTATATGGCTCTATTATTTTGCACTCCCAACAGCAATGAATGAGATTTCTTGTTCCATATCCTTTCCAGTATTTCGTGTTGCCAGTGTGCTGCATTTTGACTATTTTATTAGGTGTGCAGCAGTATTTTAGCATTCTCATTTGCAATTCCCTAATGACAGATGATGCGGAACATCTTTTCATATGCCTGTTTACCATCAGTATGTCTTTTTTGATAAGTCATCTGTTACAGTCTTTGGACTAGTTTTTAATCATGTTGTTTATTTACTTATTATCGAATTATAAGTGTTCTGTGTATATTTCAGATAACAGTCCTTCATGAGATGTATCTTTTGCAAATATTTTCTCCTAGTCTGTGTCTCATCTTCTTTGGACAGTGCCTTCAACACCAGTGACTTAATTTTAATGAAGTCCACTTAACAGTTTGTTCATGGATTATAGCATTGGTGTTGTATCTAAAAATTAACTTAATAATTCCCTGCCAAACCCAAGGATTATTTACACGTTTCCTATGTTATCTTCTAATAATTTTTTAGTTTTGAATTTTGCAGTTTGGTCTGTGCCCCATTTTAGTTTGTGAAGGGGTAAATTCTGTGTCTAGTTTTTTTGTGTGAATGGACATCCACTTGTTCCAGCACCATTTGTTGAATAGACCATCTTTTCTTCACTGTATTTCCTGTACTCCTTTGTCAAAGATAAGTTGACTGCATTTATGTAGGTCTGTTTTAGGCTTTCTTCCATTGTTCTGTTTTTTCTAGGCTTTCAACAGTAACACACTTTCTTCATTTCTGTGGCTTTGTAGCAAATCTTGATGCACGGGGCCATCCCTTCAATATTGTATTGACATTCACAAGATGACTTGCTGGCATTTTGATTAAGGTCAAAATGAGAATTGATATCTTGATAATTTTGAGTTTCCTTATCTATGAACATGAAATGTCTTTCCATTTACTTAGATCTTTGATTTCTGTCATCAGAATTTTCCATTTTTTATACAGATTTGTACATATTATATTAGATTTATACCTAAATATTTAATTTTGGGGAGTGCTGATATAAACAGTATTGCCTTTAATTTCAAATTCCACTCGTTCATTGCTGGTATGTAGGAAAGCTGTCGAGTCTCGGTATCTTGCTTTGTTACCAGTTCCAGAACTTGGTTTTTTTTTTTTTTTTTTTTTTGGTCCTTTCGGATTTTCTACTATCATGTCCTCTGCAAAAACAGTTTGTTTCTTCCTTCCACAACAGTGTTTCTTCTTCTTTTTTTTTTCCTTTTCTTATTGTATTAGTTAGGATTTCTAGTATGATGTTGAAAAGGAGTGGTGAGACGAGACTTTGCTTTGTTCCTGATCTTGGTGGGAAATCTTACAGTTTTTCACCACTAAATATGATGTTAGTGGTAGGGTTTTTTTTTAAATAGTTATTCTTTATGAAGTTGAGGAAGGTTCCCCTGTCTTCCTAGTGCTGAGTTTTTATCAAGAATGGCTGTTGGATTTCATCATATGCTTTTCCTGCATCTATTACTTTGATCTTATTTTTCTTCTTAACCTATTGATGTGATATATGGCATTAATTGATTTTTGACTACTTCAAAAGCTTTGAATAATTATTTTTACACGTTATTAGGGTTACTTGCTAATATTAAGGATTTTGCACCTATGTTTCTGATAAATATTGGTCTATAGCTTTATTGTAATATCATTGTCTGGTTATGGTGTTAAGGAATCTGGACCGGATGGCCCAATGAAAGAACCAAGCAGCATTCGGAGATCTTGGGGGATGGGAGGTTGATTTAACACAGGGTGTAATGTCTTTCCTTATTCCTAACAACTTTCTATGCTTCCAAGTCTGTCTTTCTGAAATTAATATAACTGCTTCCTTTTAAAAAAAAATAGTGTTAGCATGGTATATCGTTCTCCATTTATTTTACTCTGAATCTGTCTTTGTATTTAAAGTGAATTTCTTGTAGACAACATAAAAGTGTGTTCTGTTTTTTTACTTACTCTGACAATTTCTGTCTACTAATTGGTATATTTAGTCCATTGACATTCAAAGTGATTATTGATGTAGTTGAATTAATATTCACATTTGTTCCTCTTTAATTTGATGCCCCTTTTCTGTGTTTTCTTTTTTCTTTCTTTCAAGATTTTCTTTCATTTGTGGTTTTGATTGTGCATTTTTTTCCTAATTTTTTATCTTTTTTAAAGGGCAAAAGCTAGAGTGGCTAAATCAGGCATTTTTTTTTTTCTGATGAATTTTTTTTTAATTTTTAAAATTTTTTTCATAAACATATAATTTATTATTAGCCCCAGGGTACAGGTCTGTGAATCGCAAGGTTTACACACTGCACAGCACTCACCATTGTACATACCCTCCACAATGTCCATAACCCCACCATTGTGTATATATACCACTTCTTCTTTATCCATTCATCCGTTGATGGACATCTAGGTTCTTTCCATAGTTTGGCTGTTGTGGACATTGCTGCTATAAACATTCGGGTGCACGTGCCCCTTCGGATCACTATGTTTGTATCTTTAGGGTAAATACCCAGTAGTAGAATTGCTGGGTCAAAGGGTAGCTCTATTTTCAACTTTTTGAGGAACCTTCATGCTGTTTTCCAGAGTGGCTGCACCAGCTCGCATTCCCACCAACCGTGGAGGAGGGTTCCCCTTTCTCCGCATCCTCGCCAGCATCTGTCATTTCCTGACTTGTTGATTTTAGCCATTCTGAGTGGTGTGAGGTGGTATCTCATTGTGGTTTTGACTTGTATTTCCCTGATGCTGAGTGATGTGGAGCACTTTTTCATGTGTCTGTTGGCCATCTGGATGTCTTCTTTGCAGAAATGTCTGTTCTTGTCCTCTGCCCATTTCTTAATTGGATCATTTGTTCTTTGGGTGTTGAGTTTGATAAGTTCTTTATAGATTTTGGATACTAGTCCTTTATCTGATATGTCGTTTGCAAATATCTTCTCCCATTCTGTCAGTTGTCTTTTGGTTTTGTTAACTGTTTCATTGCTGTGCAGAAGCTTTTGATTTTGATGAAGTTCCAGTAGTTCACTTTGGCCCTTGCTTCCCTTGCCTTTGGCGATGTTTCTAGGAAGAATTTGCTGTGGCTGAGGTCAATTTGCTGTGTTCTTCTCAATGATTTTGATGGATTTCTGTCTCTCACTTTGAGGTCTTTCATCCATTTTGAGTCTATTTTCGTGTGTGGTGTAAGGAAATGGTCCAATTTCAGTTTTCTGCATGTGGCTGTCCAATTTTCCTAACACCATTTGTTGAAGAGACTGTCTTTTTTCCACTGGGCATTTTTTCCCGCTTTGTCAAAGATTAGTTGAAAATAGAGTTGAGGGTCCATTTTGCACTCTCTATTATGTTCCATGGATCTATGTGTCTGTTTCTGTGCCAGTACCATACTGTCTTGATGATGGCAGCTTTGCAATAGACTTGAAGACTGGAATTGTGATGGCATCAACTTTGGCTTTCTTTTTCAACATTCCTCTGGCTATTCGGGGTCTTTTCTGATTCCATATAAGTTTTAGAATTATTTGTTCCATTTATTTGAAAAAACTTGGTATTTTGATAGAGATTGGATTAAATGTGTACATTGCTTTAGGCAGCATAGACGTTTTGACAATATTTGTTCTTCCAATCCATGAGCATGGAACATTTTTCCATTTCTTTGTGTCTTCCTCAATTTCTTTCATGAGTACTTTATAGTTTTCTCAGTACAGATTCTTTGCTTCTTTGGTTAGGATGCGTTTTATTTCTCTTTGTTGTCTGATTGCCAATGCTAGGACTTCTAGTATGATGTTGAATAGCAGTGGTGACATTGGAATCCCTACCATGTTCCTGACCTTAGGAGAAAAGCTTTCAGTTTTTCCCCATTGAGAATGATATTTGCTGTGCATTTTTCATAGATGGCTTTGATGTGATTGAGATATGTGCCTTACATCCCTATGCTTTGAAGAGTTTCAATCAAGAAAGGATGCTGTACTTTGTCAAATGCTTTTTCAGCATCTATTGAGAGTATCATATGATTCTTGTCCTTCTTTTATTAATGAATTGTATCACATTAATTGATTTGCAGATGTTGAACCAAACTTGCAGCCCAGGAATAAATTCCATCTGGTCATGGTGAATAATTCTTTAATGTACTGATGGATCCTATTGGCTAGTATTTTGAGGAGAATTTTTGCATATGTTTTCATCAAGGATATTGGTCTGTGATTCTCCTTTTTGATGGCTCCTTTGTCTGGTTTGGGGATCAAGGTAATGCTGGCCTCATAAAATGAGTTCAGGAGTTTTCTTTCCATTTCTATTTTTTGGAACATTTTCAGGAGAATAAGAATTAATTATTTTTTAAATGTTTGATAGAATTCCCCTGGGAGGCCATCTGGCCCTGGGCTCTTGTTTGTTGGGAGAATTTTGATGACTGCTTTAATCTCCTTAGTGGTTATGGGTCTGTTCAGGTTTTCTATTTCATCCTGGTTCAGTTGTGGTAGTTTATATGTCTCTAGGAATGCATCCATTTCTTCCAGATTATCAAATTTGCTGGTGTATAGTTGCTCACAACATTTCACAACATTTCGTCTTATGGTATCACTTATCTCTTGAATTCTCCCCTTGTGATCCAGTAGTTGTTTGTCTTTCTTTTGCTCAGTGTCTTTATTTTCCATTATTTGGTCTTCTATATCACTAATTCTCTCTTCTGCCTCATTTATCCTAGCAATAAGAGCCTCCATTCTTTATTGCACCTCATTAGTAGCTTTATTGATTTCAACTTGGTTAAATTTTAGCTCTTTTATTTCTCCAGAAAGGGATTTTATTTCTCCAGAAAGAGATTCTCTAGTATCTTCCATGCCTTTTTCGACCCCAGCTAGCACCTGATAATCGTCATTCTGAACTCTAGTTCTGACATATTACCAATGTCTGTATTGATCAGGTCCCTAGCTGTTGATACAGCCTCTTGTTCTTTTTTTGTGGTGAGTTTTTCCACCTTTTCATTTTATCCAGATAAGAATATATGAAGGACAGAATAAATACTAAAAAGGTGAATTCACATACTGGTGAATAGAACAGAGCCACCCACTTGATTTTGGGTGCATTCTGGTCTCTTAGAAGAAACTACCTCCCAAAATTTTAAAGAAGGAAATTTTATATATATACAAAATCTTATATAAATACAAAAATAAGAGATGGAATAAGAGTATAAAGATGAACATTTTAAAAAGATTCTAAAAAAGGAATTGATAAGATTAGTTGTTTGGAAAAGGGGAAAAAAAGAGGAAAGAATATGATCAGTCTCAGCTAGATTTAGGGTATATTTTGATTAGGAGAAATTGTATCCCAAAATTTTAAAGAAAAAAAACCCTATATGTATACAAAAAATAAGGTTAAATACAATGAAGGGATAAAATATGACTATAACAATGAAAATTTAAAGTTTTTTTTAAAGGTATTCATGATATAAAATAGTTTAAAAAGTTAAAAGAGGAAAAGTTGAAAAAAATAGAATAAGAAAAAAATAAAATTAAAACAATTTGACTCTGCAATACTAAAGGATGGGGGGGGGGGGGAAGCCATGAATTCTATTTGTTCTTTTCCCCTAGCTCTGAAGTGTTGCAGTTCTCATTGATTGGTGAACTCGGTCTTGGCTGGATTTCTTGCTGATTTTCTGGGCAGGGGCCTGTTTCTGTGATTCCCAAATGTCTTTTCCAGAGACAGAATTACACCACCCTTGCCAGGGGCTAGACTAAGTAATCTGCTTGCGTCCACTCTTGGTAGCATTGTTCCCTGAAGGCTTCCTGAAGAGCTTTGGAGGACGGGAATGAAAATAGCTGCCTCGCAATCTCTGGCCTGGAGTAGCCAAGAGCTCAGGCCCCACTTCTCAGTGCACCTTCAGAGAAAAGCAGTCAATGCCCCCTGTCTCCCTGGTCTCCAGCTGCACTCCGTGCTCACCTGGCCTGTGACTGAGCCTTTATATCTCTGGTGCACAGCCCCATTTGGAGTCTTCAAACCCAGCAGATTCCTGTCATGCACTCCCATGCCACTCCTCCTGGAGGAGGAAGGAGGGGGTTTCTCCAGATCTGCCACTTGTGGTGTCCCTGCTCAAAGAGCAGTGGTCTGACTGTGTGTGGGATCATGGTTTAAGGTAACCCCGAGCAGAGAGTGCACTCATTGGCTCTGTCTCTGCAGCCGGCTTCCCTGCTCTGATACCTGGCAGCTCTGCCACACTCAGACACCGCCGGTCTTTCTGTGACCCCGAGGGTTCTGAGACCACACTGTCCTAGCAGGCTCCACCCCTGGTTAGCCTCTGGAGTGACGTCCCTCAGTGAGGCAGACTTTTAAAAGTTCTGATTTTGTGCTCCACTACCTGATGGGAGCTGGTCCCTTGCCCCACGGTCTATCTTCCCGTCCCTTCAGGTGCACTTTTCTGTACATCTCACCTTCCAAAAGTGGTCGGTTTTCTGTTCCTAGAATTGCTTCTCTTCTATCTGGTGTTGAATTTGTAGGGGTTCAGAACGGTTTGATAACTATCTAGCTGAACTCCTGGGACCCAATGCTATCTCAGCCTCCTACTCCTCTGCCATCTTGCTTCCTCCCTTAAAGAACTATTATTATTATTTTTTTTTATTTTAAAGACTTATGTATTTATTTAAGGGAGAGAGAACATGAGGAGAGGGGCGGATACAGGGAGAGGGAGAAGCACCCTCCCCACTAAGCAAGGAACCCAAAGCAAGGCTGGATCCCATAACCCTGGAATTGTGACCTGAGCCAAAGGCAGATGCTGAACTGACTGAGCTAGTCAGGTGACCCTTGAAGAATTATTTATTCACTAATATGTCTATCAGATTTTTTTTAAGATTTTTTATTTATTTACTTGACAGACAGAGGTCACAAGTAGGCAGAGAGGCAGGCAGAGAGAGAGGGGGAAGCAGGCTCCCTGCTGAGCAGAGAGCCCGATGCGGGACTGGATCCCAGGACCCTGAGATCATGACCTGAGCCGAAGGCAGCGGCTTTAACCCACTGAGCCACCCAGGCGCCCTGTCTATCAGATTTTTATAGAAGACCTATTAATGCTAAGAACTCTTCTAAACACTGGGATACAAAGGTTAATGTGGATAGCCCCTGTTCTGTTATATAGATTGCAGAATGAAGGAATTGAACACATAAATTCATTAAAGTAAAAACTATTGTAATATAAATTCTAATGGGCACTAAAAAGAAGATGCATTAAATTGCCTAGAGAGTGACATACTTAATATTTTTAAGGTGCGTATGTGTTCGATGCCTAGAAAAATGTAAAGAGCAATCTAGGTATGTGTAAAGGACTGGGAGCTAGAAAGCACACAAGACTTTCCGGGAACCACAAATAGTTCCGACTGGCTAAGGAACAGGCCGTGTGTGTGTGTGTGTGTGTGTGTGTGTGTGAGTGTATGTAAGTGTGTAATACCAAGAAAGAAAACTGTAGATGTGAATAGAAGGAAGAAGGTAATTAAATCCTTATTTGTATTCCTTAAGGAGTTTGAGGATTGTCTTATGTTAAGGAACAGATTTACCAGATTTTAAGTGAGGAAGAAACACAGATTTTCTCTTTCAGGTATGTCGTGGTGGTTTCAGTATGCCTTAATTGGAGCTGTGAGGAATTGAGGGTTGGAAGGCAAGTTAATAGCCATAGCACAAGTTGATGGAAATCTGTACTATGTGACTGGTGAGAGGAATGGGGGAGGGTATGTTTGGACCAATGTTCGGGGACAGAGGACAGTTGAGAATATGAAATGAAGGTGATGGAGATAAGGAAGTGGTTTAGATTCCTGGCTTGGGCTAACCGATGGACTAACTTGCTATTTACCTTAACAAGCAGTGAAGAATGAGGAAACAGATTTGAGGGGAAAAGTAATGAATTCAATTCTTGACATACTGTGCTTGAGTTACTTCGGGGACAATCAGGTGGACGTATCTAGAAGACAGCTATGCATAAGTTCAAGACCAGAGGACAAGTTACTGACTAGGATCAAAGTCACTAAGAACATGTGGCAGTTGAGATCACCGGGGTGAGTATGGAGAGAACAAACCTGCAAGGCTGGCACCGTGAGTAACATGAAAAATTAAAGGAAAATGTTAGTCTGACAGTAGGAAAAAGCAAGAAAAAGTAGTGCCTTGGAAACCATGAGTAAGAAAGATATCCAAGAGTTAGGAGTGGTCAGTATTTTGAGATACTATATTCATATCTGGGAACATAAAGGTTGGAAGAAATCCAGTGGATTTATTGTTTATAAAATTGTCAGTGTCTTTGACAAGCGACTGTTGCAGTGGTTATGGACGCCAAAACCCATTTTGAAAATCCTGTCAGCTAAATGAAAAAGAGCCCTGACAATTTATAAAATGATGCAGTTGTTTATCCTGATTGTTTCTTTTTCTTTGCTTTGTGGAAGAACTAGAACAACCAGAGAGGTACAGCTAGTGCTTCGGTGCAGAATATTATATCCTTTATTACTTAAAAAATGTAATAAACATAATGTAACTAGATTTCTATTTTCCCAGCGTAGGCCTGAGACGGTAACTGCTTCCAAGTGGCTAGTAAATCTCGAATAGAAGTGGAAGCCAAGCATAATGTACAATTGTTATTCCTGTCTAAATGCATTTGATTTCTTGGTGCTCTTTGTTTTATACTTGGAGGACAGATTTTTTTTCCCATTAAAGATGGTTGGTACTCTTACACTTCACGTAACTGAAAACATAAATAAATTCAGATGAATTATTATATGAAAAGGAGATACTTTACCCTGGTACAAACTTGGAACGTATTAAAAAGATTTTGAAAGGAATAATATAGCACTCTGGACTCTGAATAATGTCTACTAATTGACTCTAAAGTCAACATTTAGAGATATAAACAAATAACCACTGGTGAGTAAAAAGAGATGTTTGCAAGAATTTATGACAAACTTGTGATCTAATTCTTAGTCCTTGTATATAAAAATTTCATTTTTATGTTTACATGTCTGCTATAAAATTTTTGTTACATTATTTTTGACATAAAAGCAAGTGGTCATTAAGACAAACATTTCTTAATGCTCCAAAATGCTATTTCTGTCAGATAAACTCTGAATTCTTAATTTAAACTTACCATTTTTCTTGTCCTCCTTCCCCCAATTATACAAATATTATTTTGTAAAATAATTCAGTTAGGAATGAAGTGATGTAGAGTTGATTTGAATGGTGGTTTTTTGTTTTTGATAACTGTATTTGTTTCTTGATGTTTTGCATCTTAAATTTCTTCTCAGCCATTCTGTTTTACAAAAGCATCTCCATGGATTTTAAAACTATTTATTTTCTAAAATAATTCTTCAGTGTTTTAAATTAATTAATGGATAGTATTTTCTTTCCCTAGAATTTGGTTGTGTGATCTTTATCTCGGCTTTCATTGTCAAATCTACAGATCCTACCTTTGTCATCTTCCTCAAAATTTATTCTTTTTTAATCCCTAGTGTACTTTGTAATATTGTAATTTGGTAAACTGTTCTGCATATTATTTAGGATATAATTGTAATTTAGTTCACCAATCAATGAGAACTGCAAAACTTCAGAGCTAGGGGAAAGCAACAAATAGAATTCATGGCTTTTTTCCCCCCATCCTTTAGTCTCACAGAGTTAAATTGTTTTAATTTTATTTTTTTCTTATTCTATTTTTTCAACTTTTCCTCTTTTAACTTTTTAACTATTATATATCATCAATACATTAAAAAAACTTAAATTTTCATTGTTATAGTCATATTTTATCCCTTCATCATATTTAACCTTATTTTTTGTATACAATTTTTTTTTCTTTAAAATTTTTGGATACAATTTCTCCTAATCAAAATATACCCAAAATCTAGCTCCAGCCTGATCACAGTCTCTTCTCTCTCTCTCTTTTTTTTTTTTCTTTTCCAACGAACTAATCTTATATTCAGTCAGGATATGAGTTGTGTTAGCAAATTTGGGTCTAATTTTTATTTATTTATTTATTTGACAGAGAGATCACAATTAGGCAGAGAGGCAGGCAGAGAGAGAGGAGGAAGCAGGCTCCCCCTGAGCAGAGAGCCCGATGCGGGACTCGATCCCAGGACCCCGAGATCATGACCTGAGCTGAAGGCAGAGACTTAACCCACTGAGCCATCCAGGTGCCCCCAAATTTGGGTCTAATTTTAACATGACTACTAGGAGACTCTGTTTTATATCCTAATACAATTTCCATCTGGCAGTGAAGAAAGAGTAAATAGTAGATGTTTGTTAGGAAGCAAAACAAAATGGTTTTCTTCTTGGTCAGTGGAAGATGCCTTGTGTAATAAGGGATGTAGACTACTTATTGAAATTCCAAAGCACAGAAAGCATACAGAGAAGTAATTTTTAATATTAAAATGTATTCTAAAAATACTTTTATAACTTCAATTGAACAGTTTTCTGCCACTATAGAAACACATTTAATATTATTTAGTTTTTAGGATTTAATATTGGTCAGGCATGTTCATATTTAATATTATAACAAAATACTTAGTTTGCTAATATTAAATAATTAAAACAGATCATTTAGTTTTAAAAATGATTATTAACTCTTAACATAGTCACTTTAATTGAGGGAATTAAAAACAGTAAAATACAGAGTGAAACCTGACCCTAGCTGGGGAGCGGGGGACAAATTACAGATTATTTTTGTTTCTATTTTGTTCTATTTCATAATGCGCTTTCTCTTTATGTGTAAGGTATAATGACAGAATAGGTTCTTCTAAGTTGATTTTTTGATTAGTTGACAAATGTTTACTCCATATTTACTGTGTGCTAGGTACTTAACCAAATAGAGTGAACCAAAGAAAAGTGGGAATTATCAGAGTCATGAGAATTGTTTCATAATGTTGCTATTCACTACTGTCTGCTCTAGGCAGTTTATACATTTTTAAATAGAAATACTTTAGATATACATTGGTAGAAAGTTAAATTACAGTACATAGTAGAACACATCTGTTAATGGTGTTTGGGCTGATGTTCCACAGCTAAAGTGAAAGAACTCTAGAAGATTGTTGCAAAAAGCTCCTCTTGTGTCTCTTTCTGAAGTCATTTGAAAGGGATGAAAGAAAGGACTGAAAAATCCATCAACCTGAAGTTGAAGAACAACAGTAAAATTAATGCCTATCCTGCCAATGCTGTCAAATGAAACTTTTCCAAATACACTCAAAATAAGTAGTTCTCTTCCATTTGGGAAGCTTATCTACATACCAATTTGGTGCAGAACCACCATCGTGATGACTAGATGGTTCAAGAAAGAAAAGCCAGAAAACTGTTAAACCATTCCTCTAGTTCTACATGAGTAGATACCTCTACCTTTTTAAAAATGTATTCTTTTTGAATTCTCTCACTTATAAATTCTCTCTGAAAGATCTGCTGATATAGTAGAAATATTTTTAAACAAAGAAGTTCAAGAAATCCAGAGTATTTAGTATAATCTTCCCAGTTCATGTTTATTTGCTTGCTTCATTAGACAAGCTTTCAAAAGCAACCTTTTTACCGTACTAAATTTATTATGTTTTATTTGTTGTCATGGCCTATTATTGAGATGGGTAAGATCATCCTCAATTCCTCAATTAATTCATGAACTCCTTTTTTTTACTACAGAGTCCAGAGAAGAAAGAGCCAAATGCATATTTATCATTCTTAATTAGAAACAAATTTAGCTTTAAACTCCTAAGTAGAAAGCCTGACCTTAGTGTAATCAATGGAATCATTTCAGAGATTTGTCTTAATTTGGTTACAATGAATAGAAAATAACCCAAATTATCTTATCTAAAACGTAGTGGAAATTATTAACAGGCTATTGGTTTACTTAATGGGATCCAAAGAAAATTGAAACAACTAGTTCTTAGGAAGAGCGAAAGACAAGACAGTGCTGTGATTCTTAGCAGCTGTAATATACTCAATAGTTTCTTAGAGAAGGGGGCTAGGGTGTGAACCTGGAAAGAATTCCTATTATTCTCTGCACTCTGGCCCAGAATCTATGCTACGCATACACTGAGTAGCATGTCAGGGCATTTGTGCTTTAATACTCATAGCATGAAACTGAACCACTAAAAATCATCACTAAAAAGGTAAGGAACAATAACCTCAAGGAAAGAAAGGCAAAGGGAAATCGCTCAAAGCCCAGAACACGGGTTAGTTACATTGTATACCTAGCATTCTTCTAAATGAGGCGCATCTTACTTACCAAAGTCTAGCCCTTGGTTCCATGACCCTAACCTACCCCTAGACTTGATGCTTCTCAGAGATAGCATCACCTTCTTAGCGAATGGAGTGGAAGTGATTGTTTAGAAAGGCTTGATATCTCCGTATAGTCCAGCTTACTAATCATCAAAATTTCGCGTTTTGGGAGAATGATAACATGAAGTTATTGGATTCTTTTTGTTTTGTTTTTATCATTATTGCTTGATAACCTTCTGAGTTGTGTTCCATAATTCTGCTTTTCCTTGAGCATCTCACAAGCTTTCTAGTCCTACGTGGCTTTTTCCATTAAATTACCAGGATGGCACGTGCAGTGGCACTCGCATCCCTGTATTTTTCAAAAAAAAAAAAAAAAAACTTTTTCTTTCTGTCACTTCCCACTGCTTCTGGAATTACCTTTTTCACCTTAACCTTCTACTTCGTGCTCATTTTTTCCCTTCATGTTTTATTACAAACCATTTCCCATCAACTTGAATCCTTTGGTTTCTCTTCTGGTTCTGTTTTCCTGACTTTGACAATGGCTCTTCTCTTTCATAACACAAGGGGCGTGTTTATTTTGCCTTAGGCAACCGAGGATCATCGTTCCTCCGTTCACAGAATCCTTGTCGATGGTTTCCTCACTTGTGTCACCACAGACACGGAAGCTGAATACAAAATTAACTGAAGGGTCTAGAGGGAAATTCTTCGAAACATCAGTTTTGAAACAACAGATGAAGAATAACAAGAGAAACCTATTTTTAATTTGTAGATAATCTCTGAAATAGAACTCAAGAATTTTTTATATTTTTCTAGTCAACTATATATATATATGATTTAGATACAACACATTAATGTCTAAACATGTACATTAAATTGAAGCTCTCATGATCTGTGATATTATTAACATCCAACTCATTTTGGAACTGGCCTTTAAAATCCTCAAAATATCTTTATTCATTATACATTAATCTAGTAATTTAGTTGCATGGATAGTACTTGAGGTTTAACTGGTCCTTAAATAGGATTTATAGTTTTTTTAATTATCAGAAAATCAAATTTATATAAATTATTACTTAATTTAGGACTACTGAAGGAATAGGGAAAGGGTAGCATATTTTCTTTAAGTTGTTTTCAGAACTCTGATTAATGTTTATTTATATGACAAAAATACTATTAGAATTATAATTTGTTCCAAGTATAATATATTAGACATATTTATAAAAACATGAATGTTACCTGGTCACAAAATCTGTTCCTTTTGAAAAGAAAATGTAAACTACATTTAATTCCCAGGGGGGCAGTTTATTTCTTCTAAAAATAATAAATTTGGCTATTAAAAAATTAAGATTATGTCTTGCAGCATCAAGATGGATTGTTAAAAATAAAATTAATATAAATTGTAGATTTGGTGGACAATATTCTAGGCATAGTTATGAAGGTTCGTATTTGATCCATCGGAACTCTGGCCATTGGATGGGTGGTGGTAGATACTTAGAATTTCTTCTGTTTTATCTAACTGGGAACTGGATGGGGTCTCACCAACTCACATGGAAGTTCCTGTTTGTTCACAAAGGATTTTACATGAAGTGCCAATCAAGGACTTTGGGAAGTCTCAATGGGTTGAATCAAATGTATAAAAAGAATGAGTTCAATCATTCTGGGCATTGTGTACTTCTGGCACTCAATTTTTCCTGGACATTGCAATTATTTCCTGAGTACAATAGTTTCTAAGGGCTACAGTACACGGTAATGTGTGCCACCAGAGATCACTAGGTACCTCTTCCTTCCCCTGGGCACTACTGTGCTGGTGCTAGTACACCGAGATCTCCTAATGGGCGCATCCCATGCTTCCCCGATCACTGGATCTTCATGATGCCAAATCTTCCTTACGGTGTCCAGGAAAGTGGAAAGTGCATCTCTGTTTACATTATACTATCTGAAGGGTCCTAACACGGTTCTATTTTCACTCTTGTGTTCCCAAAGGCCCTGAGCACTATTTCTGCTTAGCAAAGCAAGTAGAGGCAAAATGAGAAGTTATTGTTATCTTCATTACTCTCTTATCGTCCTATGGTTTCTTCACTGTTGACCACTTCTAGTTCTCAATTTAATTTGTGGAACATTGTGTTGACTACTATATAGATCATATTGTTTTATTCTTTGTGAAGAATTAAAACTGTGACAATTTCTACCCCAAAGATCTTACAATTTAGTAGAAGATTTTTTTTGAAATTCATTTATTCAGCAAAGATTCATTGGAAATACTGTTTTAAGGGACCTAGACCAATTGTTAAGGGAATTCATATAAAATGTTGATTCTTATAGGGATGATGGGCATTCATGATGAAGGCAGAATTAGGGCTTGTCTTTGAAAAAAGTGAACATTTTCAGTAAGTTGGTTTGGGGTAAGAAAAAAGAAAGGACCGTCTATCTAAGGCACATGATTCAGAAAAACAGATGTGGGAAGAAGTAGTAGGATGGTGGGTAGTACAGCAAAGTAGAGCCATCAGGGTTTAAGAAGATATGCTGAGGTATGACAAAAAGATAGGCTGGGACTAATTGTAGGAAATTAAAATTGCATGCTGAAGGGTTTACATTTTATTCCAGTTGTATTGTAGAGAGATTGAAAGTTGTATATCAAGGATTTATGAAGAACTTGGTTTTAGGAAGAATAAATTTGTGGTTTGATGAGCAGGAAAGGCTAAAACCGGTAATAAGACTCAATTACAAGTCTCTCATAAGAATCGAGGCAGCCACTGGGAGCCAAATAGAATATTTTCTATTATTCCTGAATTGGCTAAGGCCTGAATCTGAGAACAAAAGAGCACTCATTTTAATAATACCACAATCAACATTCAGTTGGAAATGACCACCTCCTGGCTGGACTTGCTGAACTGCCAAACCCCAAAAGTGTTTTACTGTCTTTCTTCCCAGTTACAATAGGAAGTAACAGGAGAGAGGCAATTAAACATTGGCCCCGTGAGTTGAACATTATTTCAATGGAAGCTCATTCCCTCTTTTCTAAGGATGCAGGTGCTTTTTATAGTATGAAGCCACTTAAGGAAAATACCGGAAAATAAGGATTAAAGGTATCTGAACAAAGAGTAGCACCTGATTCTTCAGCTGGAAGCACAATAAGCTGCAAACAAATAGGTCCATTCTGTCATCACTCAAGGATCAGAGTGTGTAGCGAGGGATTCTTCGGAGATGATTGGGGGATTCCAAGAATATGAAGTGTATTCCTTTCTAGTTCCCTCCTTGTGCTGTTTGAAAAAAAAGGGAATTGAATCATATGCTTTCTGAAGTTGGATTAAGGAGGGTTCTGGAACAGGAATTAGAGTGACCGCAGTGAGCAGGACTTGAAGGACTGTAGAGTAAAGAATGCATTTGGAAAAGTTTAGGGAAACTCACATTATGGAAGAGGACCCCATTTCTTCCCATAGCTTCTTGTGACGATGAAGAAGTTACATGAGGAGCAGAAGTCAATGGACCACTTGATGGACAAATCCAGGTTAGCAAAAGCACTAAGGGTCTATCAAAGGCAGACACAGACATCTCCAGGAGTATTCAGCTTAGGACTTTGGTGCAAATTAGAAAAAATCACCATTCTGAGTGCTTTTGACACAGCCTTGAGAAACGGAATGGGGACTGAATTTCAGCATCCAGCCATCGTATCAGCTGGGAGTTTTGTGCCCAGCATCAAGGAGGGAAGGGGTGGTATTGACCATTGTCTCAAGAAAACCACATGCATCAACTATGTCAAGCCCACTCTGTCAGCATAGAAGATCAGCATCAGAGAGAGCAGACTAAATCTTAGTGATGCGAGGAACACCTCTTACTGGTGTGTGAGCGGTAACATCAAGATGTCGGTGTCCTCTCTGTCTCCCTCTGCGCCTTCAGCAGCAGTGGAACGAGGGTCTGGAAAACGACGAAGAGAGATCTCTGCACCTCCTCATAGTAAGTGGGACTCAGTCCTGCTCCTTCACGTGGAAGGTGGGACCAGGAACACAAACAAGGAATCAAATTTGAGAATGAACTTTTTTAGAAAAGAGGAAAACTAAGCCCTAAAAAGAGACCACGATAATAGCCAAATATAACAAGAAAATGATGGACCTTAGCCAAAGTGGAACATAACATAGCTGCAAAACAATTACTGGGAAAATTTAAATCATTTGATGCTTATATTCCAATGATTGAAACCCTTCAATAAACTGGTCACATGTTACACTATGAAGGCTAGTATTAACAACAACAACAAAGAAATGGGGATAGAAGCCAAAATAATTATTTAACTTTATCTATAAATTCCCCAGCTATTAGATATATTATCTCTTCTCTATTCTTCCATCTCTAGCTTACTTTTCTTTCTAAATCAGCAGTTTTACAGATACTGCAGACCACATCCACGTTGCCAAGTTTCATAATTTTTGGATATTTCCCAATAAGCCTTTTAAGATGCAGCACGCTCAATCTCTATCGACTTCAGTTTCTGAAGTCTGGTCATTTTAAAATCTGGATGGCATTACCTTTTATATATAATTATATTTAATATTTAGTATATATAAAAGAACATACTCTTCCTCAAATACAGGATAAAATAATACTATCATTTCCACATCTTGATGATCCTCAATTTCTCTAATGACATGTATTATCCTATGTAGTTTCTTTTTATTGCTTGTTTTTGCTCTCAAATGGGAGAAGAAAATGACACTCTTTAAGGAAACTGAAAAGTGGATCTAAAATTTTTTAGTGAATTTTGTTTTGTGAAGAACAATTTTGGGGGTCATTAATTTTCCTGGTGAACTACATTTTAGGTTTCATAATTTAAAGACAGAAAACATGTATCAAATCCATTTATTCAAAGAAATATATTGATCTGAAGAACAACTGATTTTTTAAAAAATTTTATTTATTTATTTGAGAGAGATAATGAGAGAGAGAACATCAGATGGGAGAGGCCAGAGAGAAGCAGACTCCTCGCCAAGCAGGGAGCCTAATGTGGGGCTGGATCCTGGGACTCCAGGGTCATACCTGAACCACAGGCAGTCTTTTAACCAAGTGAGCTACTCAGAGTACCTCATTCTTTTTTTTTTTAAGATTTTATTTATACAACTGATCATGTTTATGTAACTTTTAGAATCACTGGTTTATTTTGAAATATACTATATGCATCACTGGATTTTTTTTCATCCAAAGGAATCCTAACAACATGTCAACACAAGTAAAAGAATTTAAATATAGATTTTACCAGAATTAGAAATATATAAATGCAGATAAGTTTGCCTTTCCATGAAGAAAACGAACCTAACTCTAATGTACAGTTTAAGAATATTAAAAACAGTCAAAATACAGCTCTTTTATATTATTTCAGCACTAAATGTACTGGGTTTGAGAGAAACCTTATTCTTACAGGTGATAAATTTACTTACCAAATATGATGGTGGATAGTTTCTGTGTATGGCTCACATATGCATCTTATGTTCTTTCTTAAGTGTTTCAAGTTCACGGTGAAATTGTTTGACAACACATCAAATTAGAGACTACACATTTTTCAGAGTTAATAGAACCCTATGCATTGGCTACGGATACAAAGTTAAGATCTAATCTAATTCTCCTTTTTAACGAGTTGAGAGTTTTGTCATTATTTAACATCAGAACCTGAACTTACACCAAGGAATAAAAAGTTCTCAGTTTAGGGGCGCCTGGGTGGCTCAGTGGGTTAAGCCGCTGCCTTCGGCTCAGGCCATGATCTCAGGGTCCTGGGATCGAGTCCCGCATCGGGCTCTCTGCTCAGCGGGGAGCCTGCTTCCCCCTCTCTCTCTGCCTCTCTTCCTACCTTGTGATCTCTCTCTGTGAAATAAATAATAAAATCTTAAAAAAAAAAATGCTCAGTTTAGTATTGTATTTCCCCCACTCTCGACCTGTCTTCCAAGCAAACATCTTTTTCTTTTTCTCAGGAAAACACTGATGTGACTGAAGTGGAGGCGCGTCTCCTCCAGCACGTGTGAAAGATGCTGAAACTCTTGGGAAACGAGAAGACAGTAGACGGCGATGGAAGGTCGTCACTCGCTCTGCCCTAGTTCTCCTTCCTGCGGCTCCTTCGCCATCGGAACGTTTCACTCATCTTTTCGTCCTTCCCGGGTCGGGCCGCGGCCGCGGAGGAGGAACCCCCGCACTGAAGCCACCGAAACGTCCCGCGACGCCGAGACGCGCGTCTGCGGGCCTGGGGGTTCGTGACGTGGGGGTAGGAGGTGAAGGAGCCCCGGGGCGGTGGCGCGGCCGTCCAACATTTTATGGTATTTTTACCAAAAACGGGGAAAACGCAGTTTAAAGAAGAGCCGAGTTCACTTTCTGAGAGAAACTGTGACCTCGGTCCTCGGGAGCTGGAAGTTGCCAGAAGCCGGCGCGGGGGTCGTGCGGTCGGGGCGCGGGGG
>NC_081559.1:399176-400112 GCF_022355385.1 Mustela nigripes
GAGTTCCCCGCAGGGGTGTCCTATTCAGTAGGGAGCCGGAGTTCCCCGCAGGGGGGTCCTATTCAGTAGGGAGCCGGAGTTCCCCGCAGGGGGGTCCTATTCAGTAGGGAGCCGAGTTCCCCGCAGGGGTGTCCTATTCAGTAGGGAGCCGGAGTTCCCCTTCTTGCTTCGACCCGGGGAGCTTTGACTCGAGGCCCCAGACGTCTTTGCTCTGATGCTGTTTCCCGCACCGGGCGAGTTCCACGGAGCAGTTTCCGAGCAGTGACTGCACGCGTCGGTGAAGAAACTCAAGTTAAAAGTCATGGCGGAGACGCATAAGAAGCAATTTATTATTTTTTAGTTCTGAGAGAAATCTGCTTCTTCTTTTTTTTTTAACAAGTGTGGATGCTTTTTTTAAAAAAATCAAGTTTGAGGTTAGTTGAATCGTAAACACCAAGTTCCACAGATAAGCATGTGAATGAGCCCATTTTAAAAGCCTCTTTGTAGAATTAAATTCTGATTCCAGAATTTTGACTTTAGCAGGTTCCACTCGTAAAGTACAGTCAGGGGAGGAAGGCGCTAATGTCTAAAGCTCAGGTCATAATTTCCAGAAAGGAGCGATTCTAATATAAATCTGGGAAAAGACGAGACTGGCTGAGATTCTCTAGTTTCCCGTCCTCCCCCTCTTGCATATGCTAAAACAGGAGCAGCACCTTCCTTGCTGTCGCTTTTCATGAGGGGGGACCACGATCTGAGTGTGTGTCCGCGCAAATTCAGATGTTGGAATCCTTCTGCCCAGTGTGATGGCCTTAGAAGGCAAGGACTTGGGAAACGATGAGGCTCTGCAGGCGGAGCCCTCAAGAATGGGTCAGTGCTCTTGTGAGGGAGTCCAGGGGGAGTCCTGAGCCCCGTCTGCCGGGACGGAGTCATGAGAAGTCTGGGTGACAGCCGTCCTCC